>NC_142502.1:19058660-19211250 GCF_057876585.1 Rhinolophus sinicus
AAGGAAAGAAGAACATGCAATTTATTACAATAGGGTCCCTAGATCAGCAGGACTCACCGAGCATTGGTCCAGCTGCCTTTGCAGCCCTTCGGCATCTCCTTGGACAGCCTGCTCTTTCATTAAGAAGTCTTTCACATCGTCCACCCACTTCTCAATGACTTTCGAATCAGCCTAAATCAAGCACAATAACAAAGGGGGATATTACTCAGTGACATTCAACCTACAACATCTCAAAATCTATTGCTACTGGAAAAAAGACAGCTTTTCAAAACTTTGATAGCATCATTCTCATTTACTTGATTTCTTTTCTGAAATCTCCCAACTTTGAAAATACTGATTTTCTTCACGATTGACTAAAACCTCATGGGATGACAGTTTAACGATCATTCTAAAACGTCAAAAACTGCTCCAGTGAACCAAGCTATTTTGCTTAAATGTGAGCAATATTTATGATTAAAAATTCAAATTACAGGAAATCAATGCTTTAACAGGTATAATCAGCTAAAACCCTTTTGTTCTCATATCATGTAGAACAAATTTTCTCCTAATTAGCTACTCAGAGTAAGAAGAAATAAATAGCATAGTAGAGGGAATGCAGTAGATTGTCCTTAGCTCTGGTGTTTGATGCCTTGATATCTGAGAGCCCAGGACAGTCTGCTGCCCAGCTCCGTTCCTTTGTCCAACATTTACTAGTCACCCACTATAATCTGGTTCTGTATATGGTGCTGGGAGGTCAAAAACAAATGAGAAAGGAAACATTTTGCAGAGAGAAAGAGACTTCAGAGAGGCAGCAACATGAGAACTGGCCCTTAAAGAATGCAAATAAGTAGGTCCAACTTGATCTCCAAAACTGGAGTAAAGTAATGGTCATTTCTTTCCAAGGCCTCCAGCTCCATCAGTGGCCAGTCGGACTTGTGAATTTCCCTTGTATTAAGCTGAATTTGTTTCCTTGTACCTTCCTCAATTCTTTGCATCTCCCATATCTCCAGAAATGGAAACAAATTAACTATCTTGTTCAAAAAACTACCTTCAGATTTGGAGCCAGCCACCATGCCTTCCCTGAGTCTTCCATTGGTTAAATATTCCCATAATCCTTCCATGATGGCTCTAGACCATTATATCCAGCTGTTCCACTCTCCACTCTGATCAATGCGTTTTGGAAACTACATCAATTTTTTAATGTTCTTATACTATGCCACACAGAACTAAGTATTCTTATCCTTACGATGTTGGAATGAATGACAACAATGGAATCTAACTGGTATTTCACATACGGGTAATTACATTCATAAAATATCATCTAAAATTAAGTTTTATATTTCTTACTGTAGGGCTGGTTTTTGTTTTTTGGGTTTTTTTTTGCTTTTTTTGTTCGTTTATAGATATATTATTCATAATATTATGGTTAGCGGAACTCTAAATTTCCCATAACTACATCAAAATTACATGTCCCCTATCTCATATTGCTCCATTGACTTCTGTCATAAATGTAGGATTTGATATTTATAAATATTAAATTTTGTCTTGTTATGTTAACACTAATAGTTAACAATATACAATAAAAAGCCAACAAAATGATTTGATTTTGGGGGGGGGTTGGGTTTTTTTGTTGTTGTTTTTTGGTTGGGTTTTGGGATTTTTTTCAGGTGAAAAACAAGGCAAATGACAGCGCCTACCTGAGCATTCCCCCATAAAGACACCATGTCATTCATTAACCAACCAACTTTCGGCTTAGTTTGCAAACTGTGGGAATCTACATTATCCTAGCATCTAACTAGCTTTCTACCTCCTTCTCATAAGGTTATAAGAGATTTTCTCAAATATGTTACTGAAATCAAGACTTGCCAAAAATGAAAGTTTGTAGCATTATTTAAGCTGAATGAGCATACATGAAATGTGAGACTATGTAACAATCTAGTATCCCTTCTCCATAAAGTAAATAAAAGAAAGCAGTGCTTAAAGGAAATGAATCTGGGCAAGACCGATTAGTGGTATCCATGTTGACTCCTACTGACCAGCACATTCTTTTCTAAGCACATATAAGATCTCTGGTTGGTCATTTTCCTACAGCCAGACACTGATATCAATCTTACTTTAGGTCGCTGGAGTCCAGAAAATAATCCCCACCCCCTTAATTAGGACATTCATCCATCTCTGTTTTTCTGGTTATTTCTCACAAGATGCATACATGTGACCTTGAGATCATGGGTTAAAACCTCGTTATTCGGGATGCAGCTTTAGGCATCTGAATGACCTGTGTAGATGTTGTGTCTAACTCATAAAGTTCAGGCTCTACCGCACTCTCAGTAATGACCACTCCACACTTTCTAGTTTGCATTCTCTGAGGAGGACGGGAAGCAAAAAGTGCTACACCTCAGGTTAGGCCTTTCTGTCTCTGTTAGTATTATCCCACTCTGTGCAAACACTCCCTCATCCCCCCTATTCCAACACAGCTTTGAAAGCCCTTTCAGTCCCATTGCGCACTCCCCTCAAGCTTCCTGTCTGTCACTCTTCCCACAGGCCCCTGCCACTCTTACCCTGAAGTATTATTTTAATTGGCGGCATATCTCGTCCATGTGTTTGCTCCAGAACGCTAAGATCTAATCACAGAACACTGCTTAGGAAGACACGGTCAGGGCAGGGTGGGGCGGGATGTGCAAAAGAGAGGAAAAGTATGAAAATATCAATAGAGATCAAGAAGAACGTCTTTTATCTGGCCATTGAACTTGCCGCCACTTTTTGCACTATTAATCCCCACTCTGAACTTCTTCAGAATTCACGGCAGCACTACTGCTGTTTAACTGGACGATTCACTAAATCTAGTCTTGAATAACAAAACTGACAGCCTCCCAGAACAAGGATTTTTGACATTTCTGTGGAAGCATTATATTCCAAGGAAGTTATCATCACACTCAGCCTTAACTGAAGTCAGAAGCCTCAACAATCTCAGTCATTGGCATCTGAGAGGAAGTGTTATGGCACCAACCCCCTCCCTTGCTCCCTCTCTCAGACACACTCATGTGAGCAAATGCAATTCACAGGCTCCTGTTCTCTCTCTCTCTTACACTTCAATATGGAAAAAAAAGAGGAAAGCCACAGACACAGACAAGCCAAGGACAGCAATCCATCACACCCACAGAAATAAAAGGAAGCAACAGGAACCTGCAAAGCTGTTTTCACTACTAAAAATCCTGCTCATCATCCTGACCACGCGGAATTCTAGGAGAGGAGTTTTGCCCCATGAAACCAAAGACTGAATTCCAAACTCCGCCCCTGACCAGCCATGAGGCCTTAAGAAACTAATTTCTCTTGGAGCCTCAGAAGCTCATTTATCGAATAAGAATAACAACTACCTTGCCAGGTTGTTCTGAAAAACAAAGACAATGTTTGGACAGTGCCTGGTCCAGAGCAGGCATGCAATCACTGGTAGCTATTATAAATAAGATCTACAAAGCCACGTTCTTTATTACTAAGATTAACCCCATAAAAAGAGCTACCACTTCCAAGTTCTGGTGTTTATTCCCATCAGAGACTCCCCAGGAATCAGCAGCCAGGGTGAATCTATGTTTGTATACGCGTGAGGTTTTCATGCCTGCGAACATTAATGCTTGTTTTATCATATAACTATTTAAAAATAATGTTTCAAAGAGCGATGCTTAGGTTACTTCTGAATATAGTTGGCTGAATGCAGCTCAGCAGAAGGACCCCAAGTAAATGAGGGAAGGCCCAACTTTAGAAATGCCTGCTGGCAGATTCACATAAAATCCCCACCCTAAAGCCCCACCTTGTGGAAAGCATTACTAGGTCACTAAAATCAATCCTAAGTACCAGGTGGGGGCAGGAGATAGGGAGCTCTCTCTGTCCTCAGCATCTCCTCTTTCCTTGGAAGGGAAAGATTGTCTCAAGCCACTTGTAACAATGTTTCATGTGCCTTAAAAAAAATACCAAAAGTCTTGGTTCATCTTTCAGCCAGTCATACAGCGAAGAGGTTACCAAGAAAATGAAAGTGAGCACATGCAGAGTTTCTCTGTCCATTTCAAAATCACTGAGCTGATGCACTGGTGAGTTTCTAATATACAACGAGTACTTTTTTTCTCCACATCCATCCATTTACAGAATGAATACATATTAACATGAATATAGGAATATATACATTAGATTGGGTCATTTCTAACATTCTATCTTCTTTGGGGGACCTCAGTTCTTTGAAAAACTATTAATAAATTTCTAAAATAAACGTCTGTCATTATTTCACATAAAAAAATATAAACTGCAAGTACTAATCCAGGGCAGCCATTTCTCACTCATATTTATATTCAAAATTCTCAAACAAATATAAAATGATTAATATGGTAGGTTTGAAAAACCGAAGCATCAAGTATTCTAGTTTAGAAGAGCAAAAATTCTAATTGACCATTACTGCTCAAAAGCACTGCTCTGTCAGCATTTTGGATGGGTAACACCTGCTGTTGGGTCATGGAAAAGCAAGGTTATGAAAACAATTCCTTTCCCCTGTCACAGCCCATCTCCCAGCCCAGCCCCTGAGCTAAAGGTGGAGGAAATCTGAAGCTCCGGATTTAGGACAATAAGATTGCAAGGTGCATGACTGCCTCCCGAGATTTTGTTTACAGCTCAATTCTCGGCATTTCATTTTGCTTCTCCCCCATTTGTTGGAATGTCCACAGCCCTTTAAGCAGTCAATTTCTAACCCAAGACACAGGCAACAAGAACTGTGAAACCAGAATTAAAACAGTAACTTAAGGTAACAGGGCTTCTATTTTGTTTGGTTTTATATTCATTAACCTCAAAAACACCCTTTACAAGGTGTTGCCTCATTTAGTATGGAAGACCAGCAATGACATCGCTACTACATTTCTTTACCTGAAACTGACAGAATTCTTAAATCTGAGGTTTAGAATGCACCAATATTCCCTTTAATGAAATACGTAAAATGTATTCAAAATGGGGGGGGGGGGACCCTTATGGGATAACTGTATCACTTATATGTTACCTCAAGAGTTAAATCAGCCATACTGCATATTACTCTCTAGCAAGTATTTACCATTGTGTTTTCACCCTAAAATGCTTTCCAAACTGATTTCAAACCCTGGTCCTGTGCCTCTCACAGTCCCAGCATGTCCCTTCCACACTAGGTCACAGCACAGCACGTCTGTTCCCGTGACCATTCAGCAATTGAAGGAAGGTACGTGACTACATAGGTGTCCTGCCATTTAGAACAGGCAAGCATTTAGATCTTAATAGATCCAACCTCACCAGAAGAGGTATGAGTGAGTAAGATGTCTGACGGTCCCTTCAAAGCGGTTACATTCACATCCGCTTCCTCGCTGTATGCCAGACAAGGTTCCGACTGGCGGAGGAGACTCACAGGTCCAGCCATAAGAAAGGTTGGCCTCAGGTGGGGTTATTGTGAAGGTGAAAACACCACAGAGAAGAATCACAGAGGAAGGGAAATTAGCTGCGGGCATGGTGGTCAGCCAACGGAAGACTGCTTGTAGAAGAAGCTTCCTCTTAAAGGATGGTGAACATGAGCAGAGAAGAGGAGGACGTAAATTCCTAACAAGTAAGGGTCATTTCCAGAGAAGCAATTGTCCAGTGTGGTCTCTGGGGCCCAGCAGGGTGCGTCCCCACCCAACTCAGCTCACAGGGGAGGACACAGGCAGGGCTCTGGGGCAAGGAAGGGGCAGGAGCTACCAGACCTTTGAGAAAACACTTTGTATTACCGTGGCAAAGACAACCAGAGCCTTTCCAGAAGTGTCACTCAGGCACCAGTGGGGAGGATGAATTCAAGAGGGAGAAAATTAGAAGCAACAGTCAGATTTAAAGGGTAATGAGACTGTCAGGCCAAGAGGTTACATGAGAGTCGAAACACAGCAGGAAGGGGCTGGTAGAGGGGTCCGAAGACGCAGGAGTGGTGATGAATGTAAGACAAAGATTTGTGTGGGCCTTAGAGGTGGTTTCATGATTCTGCGGTTATATCACACTATAGGAGATCTTGAAAAGCGAAAGAAAATCCTAGGAAATATCTTGCAGTCCCTGAATCCAAAGATATTATTCATGCAGATAGCAGCCTCTTAAGATTTTATAATATTTAATCCCCATAACTCATAAGAAAATCATGTCAGTAAAATCAATGATAACAAATGACCTTCCTCGTGTATTTTTAAATGTTTTGCTGCCTGAAAGAAGTGAGAGGACTTTCCATGAGGTAATTTTAATAGTACCAATTAACATTTTAATTAAGTACAGGAATTGGGGTGATTACATGGGCATGGAATAGATAAAAAAGAAAAATTGAAGAATGTATTTGAGCACGGGGAAACTGTGATTAAGCGCACGCAGGTCCAATCTCCACCTGTGCAAAAGGAACCAGTGGGTAGACAAAGGAAATGGAGGCACATAAGGAAAACACTATTTGCCAACAAATAACAAAAGAACGAAAATTTGCACACAAATAACACGATCACCTTACTTGTCAGGATGTTAGAAAAAAAGTAAGCCCATTAGCTATGAAAATACTTTCAAAGTTTCAATGTGCTGTGTCAGGAAGGCATTATTATTTTGAATAAAGAAAATTCACACTCCAAGCAGATGCATTTTTGAGTATTATCTAGTCAAATGTCCTTGGAGTTCCACTAGCATTTGTTCTTATTAGTGAGGAAAAATATGATTAGAATTAGTAATATTCGTGAACTTTCCTTTTTACTGTGAATATGTTAACCTCCAGCGAGAAACACTGCTAATGTTAGCTGCCTCCAGGAACGGAAGTGTATTGGGGAAGAAAGGGGAATTCTAAAAGTTCACCCTAAATGCTTCTTTATTATTCAATTTCTCTGATGAGTATTATTTATGTATTACTTATATAATTCAAAACGCATTTTACAAATAAACACGTCAACCACTTTGTTCCTCAGAAACCTCCTCATAAAATGGCACTGAATCAAAAATCTACTATCCTCATGTTTAAAGACAAATAGAACTTAAATGCCTCAAAACATTCTAAATCAGATAATTCAAAAAGGGAAAACAATGCTAAGCTGAAAATGAATATCTATTGTAATTATCTTAGTGGCGGGGTGCAGGTAGATCAAAAGTTTTCCTAAATGAATTGTACATAATTACGTAACAACCAATTCCTTCAAAGCGAATAAAGGAGTAAAAGTGCTCCTTGGAATTAAAAAAAAAAAATGTGTATTTCCATAAGAAGGTGCACAAGGAGGGAATACAGACACTGTCAACAATCTTGTAGTTAGGACACAAACAGTAAACCAAAAACAACTGGACATCACAATTCTGTAATAACAAAAGGAAAAAATCTATCCAGACAACACATGTTTGATGTGGTTTATTTTTAATGGAAATAAATGTAGCATGCACTCCAACTGGCCACTTTAAGTGCCTGAGTTTGCTACACTAGTAACAACAACCCACTAAAGCCTCAAGTCCGATTACTGTAACCACATGACTCTCTTTTGTGTTTTGAAGAATAGTTATTCTCTTTAAATTCCATATTAAAACATTGACACACATTTAGCTAACCCTAAAATATGCTTTTAAGAGTCAAAAGATTTCCCTAACTATATCTCAGACTTACATTTGAAAACAAAACAATGCTCTTTGGAAAAGAAGGGAAATAGTTAATCCAGCACTGCTCAATCTTGGGACTATTGACATTTGGGGCCAAAACATTCTTTGGGGCTGTCTTGTGCATTGCAGGATGTTTACCTGCCACTGGGGCCTCTCCCACTAGATGCCAATAGCACCTTCCCTCCCCCCACAGTTGTGACAACCACAAACATCTCTATACATTAACAAATGTCCTGCATTGGGGGGAGGGGAGAGCAAACTGCCTCCTGTTGGGAAACACTGATAATCCAATGCTTGGCTCATAACCAAAAATTTTAGAATCATAAATAAGGGTAAGTCTGGTTTTTAAAGTTAGAAAGAATTACAACTGAAAACAGACAAGGGGGAAGTGAATCCACTCATAAAGTTAAATGACTCAAAAATACATAGCTACACATAAAACACTCCTCTTCAAAAGTGATGGTTTATTCTGAGAACTCAGTGTAGAACTGCAGTTTATAATTAGAGAAAACCACTTCCTTTCAGTACCACAAAGCGGGAACACACACACACACACACACACACACACACACACACACACACACACACACAGAGCTATCTTTATTCTCCTCCGGGTCATTCACTATCCATTGGCTCCTGGATGAAAGAGCTTCCCTCCAAGCTCAGTAGTCACCTCGGTCATCTTTCTGGATCCCTCCACGCTGACCTGTACAGTCTACCCGCCCTCGTCTACCACATCTTTGATTTTGAAAACATCATTCTCAATCATTTTTTTTTTTCACTTTCAATCTTTTCACTTTTTTAGCAACATCCTTTACACAAATTCTCCTGGGATCTAAATCCAAATATATAATCTCTTATATATGTTCTCTGGGGATCTAAATATATATATATATTTCCAAATCTAAATCTCCTATTACTAATCTTCATTTCAGTCATTGAAAAATATTTATTGAGTGCCTTCTCCGTGCCAGGCACTGTTCTAGAAGTACATCTTAGGATACCTCAGTGCAAAACAACACACACAACTGGCCACGGTCAGGCGGCTTTGGGAGGACAGGGAGCCTGCGGGGAGGGGAGTGAGATAGGTTCATTTTTCATCCAGACCTTCCCGACTGGAAAACCAGGTGAGTTGGAAACCACTTCTCCAACTTCCTCACAGGTATACTGTTAAAATCCTGACTGCCTTTTCCCCCTTTCCCCTACGTCCTTACGTCTATCATTTGCTCTGGAATTTTATCACTGCTTCATCTGTCGACATTTTCAGTTGTAGCAAAAGCTCCTATTTCTGAATTTTCATGCACCTCAACTCACCTGCTTTTCCAATCTGACACTGTTTGTTGATGGCCCAATTCAGAATTTTCAACTCCAAATGTCTAAAACCTTACAAAAAACAGCTTCAAGGA
This sequence comes from Rhinolophus sinicus, assembly GCF_057876585.1. Lineage (NCBI taxonomy): Eukaryota > Metazoa > Chordata > Mammalia > Chiroptera > Rhinolophidae > Rhinolophus > Rhinolophus sinicus. The sequence continues at coordinate 19,067,672 of NC_142502.1, forward strand.
CTAAGCTATCTGCTACTACCTGGGCAACTTCTACGGCTCTCAGTTACCACTGAAGCCTAGTCACCAGTCTGTACATCGTGCATACTTCTCATCCCTGAAACATTATTTTGACCTTTTAAGCAGTTTTCCCTTATCTCTGTGCTCTCCAGCACCCTAAAAGTATGTTTTTGATAAGCAACTTATAAATCCCAACTTAAGTACATAATAAATGTGGGACTAGGAAGAATACAAAACACTCACATAACAGATATTAAAGCCTCGCAGGATAACTACTATTTTACCCTGTAATAAACTTATACTCCTAATGGCCTCGGGGTTTACCTCAAAAGTTCTGAGTTTGGGGGTAATTTCTTCAAGCAAATGCAGATCTTTGGAAACCTTGACCTTTAGTTTGTTCCACTTTCCTTGAACTTCATTAAATTCTTGATTATACATCTTTTCTACATCCACTGAAACGTTTTCCCCCAAAGCCTTTGTTTCTTCTGCAAGTTTATATAAAGTAGGTTTTTGATTCTCAAGGAACTCATCAAGGGCCTGGAAAAAAATTTTTAAGATTAAAAATATGCACAACAATTTGCCTGTACGTACGTAATAATATGAGTTATACATAGTCAAAAGTAATTTTTTAAAAGCATGTAATCAAAAAAGAACTGTGAAAAACTCATGGGAAAAAAAAACCAAAAAAAAACAAAAAGAGCAAGCATAGTCCAAAATGGGAAGGCTCTCCCTTCATGACTTGTATGTGGGCCAGATGTAATCCATTCTCTGAACTACAAACCCCTGGCACAGCACCCCAGGCAGGACCCAGTGTGTAAGCTCACTGGATGACCTGTCTTATCTCATGAAACGGTTCAGAGTCTTTATCCTAAATGCCCAGGGAAGCATTTTTATTCAACATAGAAAAACAACAATACATCCATTCAATTGATATTCTTCATTTTATTACAGATATTTTAGTAGATTATGAACAGGTTGAGCATTTTAAGCTCCTTACAATAGGAAGAAATATGGTTTTATTCCCTTAAAATGCTTAATATAATTATCTTTTCTTTTAGCTTAGGTGCTACCCTATAGTAACTAACCTTCAAACTGCAAGGAATTTTTGACCAATTTTGACTAATAGTGACAAATATTTTTCTAAATAGTTGAAAAAATATTTCCAAATATGTGACGTGGTATATTAGAAATGATTCTAGATTTCTAAAACCTAAAATACAGATTACCTTTTTTTCTTGCAGGGCTTTCTCCACCTTTGCGAGATCATTCAAGACATTCAAAGATGTCTGGGCCTTATTTTCTGCATCATTTAGCACATCTTTCACTGTTTGTAATGTTTCCAAATATGCATTTCCAGGTTGGCTCTTCAATTCTGTTTATTTGAAAATACTTAGTTTGAGAAAACAATGTTAGGAAGCTATAGGATCATATATACCATTAATCTTCCTTATATAATAAGTGAATTCTAATACATAACAAGTTAAACTACACAATTAAAATTAAAAAGGGTCCCCGTTAGTTACTAAAACCATCCAATTGTTATTTCTGAGAGCCAGACAGTGACTTCATTCCCACAGATGTTGATATTTGAAATATTAACTAACCCAGTCTCATTTGTCTTCATTTTGTCATGATGAAAAGTCTCCCTGAAGATGGTACTACAATGTTCCTTTTGTCTCATATAATCTCTTTTTCCCCCAGTAGCTACACAAAGAATAAAAGGAAACAAAGATCCCTTCAACCAGTCTTCCTCTAAGCTGAAGCACACAAACTGCTATCTACAGTGCAGTGGACATTATATAAACACCTAGCTAGCCAGGCTGCTGCCAAGTACTCTGAGAAATACTGACTGCAAAAGCCAGCTGAAATGATGTTATTTCACCTACGAACATGAAAATCACAGACAAGCAACACTGTGTGGAAAAGAAGCAAGCTCATCTGAAGCACAAAACGATGAAATCAACTAGCAACAAAAGTTAAGAAACTGGGGGCCGGGGCCGGCCCATTGGCCCAGACGGTTGGAGTTCCATGCTCCTAATTCCGAAGGCTGCAGTTTGATTCCCATATGGGCCAGTGGGCTCTCAACCACAAGGTTGCCAGTTCAATTCCTCGAGTCCCACAAGGGATGGTGGGCAGCGCCCCCTGCAACTAAGATTGAACACGGCACCTTGAGTTGAGCTGCCGCTGAGCTCCTGGATGGCTCAGTTGGTTGGAGCGTGTCCTCTCAACCACAAGGTTGCAGGTTCGACTCCTGCAAGGGATGGTGGGCTGTGCCCCCTGCAACTAGCAACGGAAACTGGACCTGGAGCTGAGCTGCGCCCTCCACAACTAAGACTGAAAGGACAACAACTTGACTTGGGGAAAAAAAGTCCTGGAAGTACACACTGTTCCCCAATAAAGTCCGGTTCCCCTTCTCCAATAAAATCGTAAAAAAAAAAAAAAAAAAGTTAAGAAACTGGCAGCTTTAGCCACAACAGGCAAAAGGTGCAAACAACCCAAATGCCCATCAACAGTGAATCGATAACCAAATGTGGTATAAATGGAATATTATTCAGCCTTAACAAGGAAGGAAATTCTGACACATGCTACAACATGGATGAACTTTGAGGATGTTATACAAAGTGATATAAGCCAGTCACAAGAAAACAAATATTGTATGATTCTACTTATATGAGGAATCTAGAATAGTCAAACTCCTTAAAACAGAAAGTAGAATGTGGTTGCCAGGGGCTACAGAGAGTGGGGAGGAATGGTAAGCTGCTGTTTAATGGGTATAGAGTTTCAGTTTTACAAGATGAAAAGAGGTCTGGAGATGGGTCGCAAAACAAAGTGAATTTGTTTAACACTACTGAACTCTATACCTAAAAATGGTTAAAATGGTAAAATTTACGTTATTTTTTCTATCACAATTAAAAACAAAAAAAATAAATTAAAACTATTTTTTAAATTCAGAAACTAAATGTTTAAATTACCTATTGATCCTCGTCAAAAATGAAAGCATATTTTGCAACAATAAATTTAAAAAGAGTTAATCTCAAACAATTCACATTGTAGGTTAACTGAATTCAAAGAACTAAGAGTCCAGTGTCCAATTGCTTTTCCAGAAGAAAGGAAACATGACACATTTGTTTGCCATGCACACATACAAATTCTGACAAGTCAATACAAAATCTACAATTGCTATAAGTAAGGGTATAGGTAAATGCATATCTTTTTAACATGCACTACCCAACTTTCTAATACATCACAATTCCTGACTTAAACAATAGCAAATGAGAAAAAAATATAACACATGAGTGATGGGCTCTCAAATCTTTTAACAGTTAACTTTCCAAAACCAGGTTTGTTCCAAAAGTGAAAACTCCAAAATTTTTCACGCTTCGAAAGAGGAACAATTTCTTTTAAAAGAACATGTTATTGCTAAAACTTGAACCATTTTAAGCAAAACAAAGTAAGTGATCATTCTTTTTATCCCTACGAGTAATGATATTAGCTGGCCTTCTTCAATAAAAGGGAGAAACAGCATCCTTCTAAAAAGGCTTAAAGATCGTGATATCCTACTAACACAATTTTAAAACATGTGAAAGCTGACCATGTTTTTATAAACAAGTGTGGATCCAGGAAATAGTCTGAATATCCTTTAAGACCTGGCACAGCAGCAGGCAGAGGAAAACAGAGTGAGTCTGCTCCACAACAAGTGAGTGTGCAAAAGGTCTAAATACTGGGTGTCATTTTTAAATGAAGGCACAACGAGAGGAAGACGGTACATTTACCCTTCTCTAGCTGTTGTTGATGGTCCTCTAAATCCTGTTGCACAGATTGGTAGCGGCCCAGAAAGCAATCGAAACTCTGCTGGACAAAATCTGGGGCAGAAGGCCTAGACGTCAGGGCTGTGCAGCTGGCATGCACCATCTCAATTTGGGGTTGGAGGCCAAGGAGATTTGTCAATTCCCTCTACAGAGGAGAAAATATGGTCATATAACTCACTGAAGATGAATGTCCTCTGTAATATTCATGATACAAGTAGCATCTCTTTAAATACAGGACTGGGTGCAGAATTCTTTCATGTCCCGAATGGTTGTCTCGTTACCTGACAGGAGTCCTTCAAATGGGGCAAGGACGGCTGGGGAGACTCTGAGAAGGGAGTGCGTTTAACCCACTCCTCCGTTGCTTTTATGGTCCTCTCAAGCTCATCGAGTTGCTGAAAGTAAGCATTTATATCTTCCTGGAGCTGAACCGTTCTCGCCCCATCTTCCAAACGCTGAGATATACTCTTCCATTCTGATACTACCTTCTCCAGAATGTTTTTTGTATCTTCAGTAGGAAGACCTTCTACACAGACAAGAAAAATAAATAGGCATTTCACATATTATGACAGAACTTGTTTGGAATGTGTTATAAACCTCCTAACGTATTCAAACTAATGAGGCAATGTCACAAAAAATGATCACTCCCTAAGTCCCTTTTAATACAACAAAAAATTATAATGATGAATTAATATTACAAAATAAATAATATAAAATAAATGTAAAATATGAATGACAACGATGAAAAATGATGACAAACATAAAAATAACTCTTCAAATTCCTTGACCAAGGTGAGAGCGGGGGAGCTTGAAATAGTGTTTCAGGAGTCGTGTGACGATCATGAAAGGCCTATCAGTAGAGCTTAGAACTTCAGCCACTGCCTTTTCTGCACGTGTCTGCATCCTTGGCACCTAGCACTCCACTCGCTTCTAGTCTGAGCCGGGAAAATAAAATGAACTGTCTAAAGTTGTCTGGGGCTCTGACATCAAAAAGTAGATCCTCTTCATCAAAAAAAAAGACAGCTGGCTAGAAAAACTAGGAGGCAGCTCAAGTCTTTGATGACTAAAGCACAGTGTCATATGAATTGCAAATGAAAGGCAAGAATTCCCAGTGCTGGGAACACCCTGGTGACTGTGGGAATACTGAGCCAGCAGCCAGGCCCACGGAGCGTTCGCAAGCCTACTGGGCACGCTACACACAGAGCAGCAAATACCAAAGTGTCGATGCAACTGACGGATTATCTATTTAGAGCCATGTCAGTAAAAAGTACCATTATGTTTATGACACTGATACAATTATTTTTTAAGCAGGAACTCCCCAACTGTTGTATTTATTTGGGTACATTACATCCCCAGGACTTATTTATCTTATATATAATTTTGTTTATCTTACATTTTTGAGAGGTAGAGAATGTTAGTAGAAATAATAATGTTATATATGATAGTATGTTTATCATACTCTATCCCTTAATATAAAATACCCTCAAATCATGTGAAATTACTACGAAAAAACTATGGGAAATCTGCAAAGGAATCTTTATCTCCTGAGATGAGTATGCACGTTGGGAAGATGGGCTTAACATCTTTCTAGTTGAGTAGGGAGGCAATAAAAACAATTGTGCTTTCTAAATACGTGCAATTGAAATCCAGGGTAATAAGAGCCCTAAGTGGGGAAAAAAAAGGTATGTAAAGCAAACATTCTTGTATGAACACAAACAATGCAATTGTAAAACTTTCTATAACACACTGTATCCACTGAAAATTAGAAATGCAAACATGACATGACATAATTTGAATATGTCACCCATGTCAGTTGCTAAAGTTCATTGTCCACCATCACACAGGTAATAGAATACTAATTAGACCTGGGCGAAATAGTCACACCACAATCATCCCTGTTAATGAGGATGATGAACAAAACAAATTACCATTTTCCTGACAAACTATCTGAGCAATGGAGATCTAGCTGTACTTCTGCCAGGTCATTTCTATTCTAGGTGGCCTAAGGAGTAACATCGACCACTTCATCTTTATGTCAGCATCTATGCTAAACAAGAAAGAAAATCAAGCTGGTAAATTAAACTTGTGAGATGAAAAAGTATTGCTGCTCATCTAGAAAACAGGCAAGAGCTACCCACTGCACGTACTTGGTGAAACAACTTCTCCTTCCTTTTTTTTTTCACTGGTGGTATTTCACGATCCATTTATGTTGCCCTTTCAAACCAATCCTCTAAATTCAAATCTCCCTTCTCTAAGCTTGGGATAAGATAGGTGGGACCGATATCAAGTAATAATTAAAATACAATTTGTATTATATAAAAAGAAACACTGTACATTGTCTTTTAAAAGAATTGTTTTGCTCCCAGAGACCCAGAGTTATAACTTTTCTATTTCTACAGAACACCCAACTCGTAGATGACTAATCAAAAGCAAAAATCAATAGTCCATCATTTTACTAATTAACAGGGATAAAATATAACCTATGCCTGTCACTTCCTCTCATTTGACTTTACCCTTTTTAATCAATCACTATTGGAATCAAGGGAAATGTTCACAAAACAATAGATCATCAGGCCTACATACTTTGCCAGTCATAATAAGCATCAGTTCATAAAACTACATCATCCACTTGCCCAACTATGGCGTTACACTTGTTGACAATCTCTAGGAACAAGATAAGTTAAGCCAACAAAAGCAGGTATAGCAGCCATCAAATGAAACAGATTATTTCATTTTAAAAACGTTTTTATGTTACATGTGATGTCATAAAACCTAATTCAGATGCATTGACCAAAAAAGTCTTATCAGACTTCACTGTGGTGGGATTTTTGATGGAACTAGTTTGAGGAAACCAGGGACATAACTATTTGAACATCTGTTTTACTAAAGAGTTTGATATGTTTTTCTAATTGAACTGAATCATTTATCTGCCTCCTTACTTAGGCAGACTGTGGCCAAACTACACCCTGTGAAAAACATCCTCTATACTAATTGTTGTGTTCAAGGATGTATTTTAAATTTCTAGGGGAGGAAAGAGGGGAACGGAGAGAATTACCCAAGTATGCTTTCATTTCCGTTCAACATTTCTGGTTTTATAGGAGCCGTAGGGTTACGGGGACCAAGCACGTGGGGAGAGGGAATATGCAACACTATAAAAGTAGAATAACAGACAACAGGACAACGGTGGAAGAGATTCTAAAACACCATTTTTTCTCTCACTAACAAAAAGCAAACATCCTCCAAAAAAGGAGAAAATTAAACCCAGAACATACAGACCCTATTCTGAACAATGCCCCCATTTCACAGTTTCCCACCCCATCCTAAAAAATGTTAATAACAGATATGTTTTTTAACTGAACAGAATTAAGGTTCTGTAATAAATGCATTTCCATCCCTAGCAAAGCTCAAAAAAAAAAATGCTAATGCACAATATAAAAGGTTTCTTTTGAAATTAAACAAGCATAAATTAGGTCACAACATTCATACCCTCATAAAGCCACATATGAGTATATTCCTCATGATTGCACTTGATATTTTTCAAATAGCATTTTCACATAAACTCAATTTCCAGTGTATATATTTCAGGATAGCCTATTCACAGGAAGATTTTATACGAGAGTTGCAGTCAAGAAAGCAAAGAAATAAAAGCACACAAAACTAGAAAAAGGCAGGGGACTCTGAGGTCTCCCAGTTCCCAATTCACTGCTATTCTCACTACCAGCCATCACCTCTCACCAGCTTCTCTCCTGGACAGTCTTCCCCACAAATCTTAGCACTCGACTTCTACCACACCGACTAACAGCTGACACAGAAAAGAGGGTGACATCACTTAGCAGGCTCATGAAATCACCCATATTCACACCAGATAATGTCCGATTCCTGCATTGCAGGGTTGACGTAGAAATTAATCTACGATAATAACAAACCTAAATTCAACATACCACTTATTGTAACTACTGAAAGAATCAGCATGTCAGGGGAAAGCCTGGTCTTTCTCCAAGTAAATACTTAGAAGAGTAATCTCCACGGGGGGTGCCCAGAGCCAGTAACAAGACACTTGGCAAGAGGAGATTTTTGAATGATAATACTATATTTTTTACCTTAAAAAGAAAGAAAGAAAGAAAAGGGCAGGGAAGAGGAAGAGAGAGGAGGGGAGGAGGAAAAGAAAAGAAAAGGAAGAAAAGGAAGAAAAGAAAAGAAAAGAAAAGAAAAAAGAAAAGAAAAGAAAAGAAAAGAAAAGAAAAGAAAAGGTTACTAACAATCAATGATGGTGGTACATTTCCATTCATTTCTAAATAAATTGACATATACTAAACACATACATATTTCTGTGTAAGTGTGCATGACCCCACTCTATATACAAAATAAATCAGCATTTTTTTTAAAGGCAGAGGAAAACATAATTTGAAGTTTTTGAAAATGTGGTTTTCTGGGGGTGGGGGAGGGTGACTGATCCACTAGGGACACCAAAGAACTTTCTGGAGAGATGGAAATGTTCTATATATTGATAATGTGTGTGTAGGTTTCCCAAAACAGCACAGCTAAATTTCATGTATTTCAATGCAAAAAAAAATTTACTTTAAAAAGAAAGCATAAAAAATAATGATAATCAAGGGAGTGAGTAGAGATACAGATAATTAAGAATGGCAGAAAATTGTTAACCATTGAAGCTGGGTAATTGGTACAAGGAGGCTCCTTATATAATTCTACTTGCTTTGTATATATTTACATTGTCTGTAACAAAAAGTAAAATAATAAAGATTGAAAAGTACATCTTTGAAGATTCTTATCAAATTAATATTCCTAACTCAGCTTTGAGGTCTGTGGCTTTTGTCAAGGAGTGTGGCAACAGACCTCCAAAGCACTTATCATCATTGGAATAAGGAATAGGGCTTGCAGGAAATGTCTTTCAAAGCTAGACCAAAGAAAGAATCATATGCAAAATTGCAAAGCAAATATATTAATCTTTAAACTCCCCTGAGTCGCTGGGTCTATGGCACAAAAAAAAAGTTCTTAAATTCAAGTAAAAAATTCAAATGCAAATAACATCTTATCAAATTTCACTACAAAGAAATACCTGTGCCCAGTTAATATAGTACACTATAAGTGATCAAAAATCAAATAACCTTAAAGAATTTACCTTAACTTCATTTTTACTGTAACTTCATTTCTCCAATGTTGCCAAAGTAAAATTTTCTTTTGTTAACCTCCTTCAAAAAATCCCCAATATATTAACCCCAAAGGAGGAGATTTTAAAATCTTCTACTCAAGTGGATTTTAACAATTCTTAAGGTATCAGGCTTTTAAGTTTCCCGAGCTTCCTACCTAAAAGCTTTTATCTGTTTTATATAGTTAGCCTCAGCGTAAGATTTCATTTGAAAAAAAGATTCTGCCAAAAAAAAATTTTTGAAAACCACTTTTCTAGCAAAGAGGGTTAGAGTGTTAATATATATATATATATATATATATATATATATTTGATTTGTCAAACTGTAAATAATATTCAATGCCACCACCTAAAAATGCATTTTTTTAAAAATCAACGGTCTCACCTTTTCCCATCTGCTCCAAGAGGATTTGTCCAGTTTGGTTTAATTCATCCAGTCTGAGGCTTCTTTCTTTCTGTTCTTTTTCTATTCCCTGGAAATAAAATCCCAGTATAAAAATCTGCAAACTTTCTTCTCAATGTAATGCTGATATTATTTTGAGTTTTAATGTTTAATGTCCCTCCCACATCGTCTTTATATGTTACAAAATTTACTCAAGACAATACTGCAATAGAAAACTATGCAATTCCAGGCAACTCTCCAGAACACCACAGATGATTAAATTTTAACAGGTAAATTCAAAGAAACAATATAAAACTTTGGTTTCTTTAATAAGGAAAAAATTATACACCATAATTATGAGTTCCTTCAAAGAGGAAATAAAGCAAACTAGTGTTTTAGATCCAGGATATCTATCAATACACATACATAGCCTCCGTATATGCCACACCATAAAAACAACTGGTTGAGTCAAATGGGCTGAATGTGCTATGACAGAGATCACTGAATAAAAATTAACAAGAAAAGAGAAATAGTTCAAGTCTCAGTATATTTTGTTGGTGTTAAGTCTAGAGTCTACTGTAAACTTCAGTCACAAGAATAATTCATATGAAACTTTTAAATAATGACAATAAGCTTTAAGACTCAAACTAAAGCATTTTTTTCCTCACACATGAGAAGTAGCTCTTCATTTTAATATTTGTTTCTATGGTTTGATATTTTCAATGTTTCTATATCTCAGGGACATGTGAAAACAAACTCTTTCCAGAACTCCTAAGAAAGGGCAGAGTAAAATCACTGAAACACACACACGTATCTGCAACTTTTCCCACTCTTCAATCCACAATTGATAATTATCTATTAATTAACTACTCAAATAGTGTGCATAATAGCACTAGCAAAACTTCTAGGCAACCCATATTACTGCAACCAGACATCCCAGAGAAGAACACCACTTCTAAAATCTGTACATTAGACTAAGCAAAACCACCATTTTTATAGCCAAAGATCAAGAAATAACCAAACTGTCTAAGAAACACCATTTATTTCTGTTAAACTAATTACCAATGCAAAAAGTCACCATCAAAGTGAAGAAAACGTGTTACCTGCTTTACACAAAATGATTTTTTCCTACTTTTTATGGTGATGGTAGCTTGGATTAGAAATTCTCCATGCAGATAGTACACCAGTTGGAACAAGGTTTTATTTTACTAACACAAAATTAAGCTCATCTTTCCCCCATTTTCAAGAAAAATTAGAGATTAAAGCAACTTAAATTTTCTCCATTTTACATTTTTTTCCAACCCTTTGGCATCTACTACTACTGATCTAAAACAACAAAATAAATGAACTTATAAATATTAGAGGAAAAATATAGAAACTGTCAGGCATGTCTTACATAAGCATACACTATTGTTATTTTTATCCTCCCAAATATTATAGTAACCATTTCTGGAAGTAAATTGTTCCTAGATGGTAGGGTGGGATTTAACTTATCAATAGTTTGCGGGACTTGTTCCATAAAGATCACATTCACTTCCAAATTCCCTGCCACCTTAATGCCGTTGAGAATGGGATTGTTAAATGATCATTAATATCATCTATGGGTCTTTCACAACTGGAAGAAGCTTACGAAATGATGGCACCCAGCCCTCGTTTCTTGCTATCCCAACTCCCTGTGCTAAAGGGCTCGGATAATAGTGCTCTGACGTTAACAACCTTCCACATTCCCTTTGCCCACCGTCAACATTCCCTCCTTCCATAAGCCAAGAACTTTACCAAGTGCTGAAAACACAGGGTTCAATGGAAAAAATGTCCTCACCTCCTAAGCACCTGCCGTAGGCATATCAACAAATAATAACATCAATGTGATAAGGGCTTTCACAGAGGGTATGGTGAAAGCAATATGGAAGCCAAGATGAATCACATACGTCTTCCCAATGAGGCTAAGGGAGGCTTACTGGATAGAAGGCATTTCAGCACATAGCACAAAGCCTTAATAAAGAGCCATTCTGGAAAACAGCACATGGTGAAGGCAGAGGAATGAGAAAAGAGTAGGAGTCAGGAGGCCTGGAGGTCAGCTGGGTGAACAAGAGGTAAGAAGGCCTTGCTTAGAGGAAGGGAAGCATGTCATCTGGAAGGTCCTTGTATGCTGGGCCACTATGGCCTTTATATTTTATCCCCATCACAATGGGAAGCCATTCAATTAATTGCAAGCCCTGCGCTGGAGCTGCATGACCAGCTGTATATTTTAGAATGATCATTGGTCACAGAAGACAAGGGCTATGAGAATTTTAGAAAGGAAGGGTAAACGGTGGAAAATGCTGCAAAGAAAACAGTTCCGATGAGAAGAGAAATCCATCCTTTGGATTAACAAACCAACAGTCAATGGTCACTTCTAAAGAGCAGTTACAATGGAATAATAAGGCAGAAATCAGTCTCAACTTCTCATTCCAACATTCGAAGTCGGCCAAGGTCTCACCCCAAATCACCTCCCCAACCTGAACTCTCTACTCCTTTTACACACACACCTGACAGAAAACACAACTACATATTGCTCCAGAGATCACAATACACTCACCCCCTCCATGCCTCTGTTCTGGGGCACCCCTGCGTGGTGTGCCCTCCCACCCAGGTGTAATCACCCTCTTTCAGTTTCAGCTCAGTGTCCCCTCGCCCATGGACTTCGCCAGGGCATAGAGATGACTGCAGGCCTGGCCTCCTCTCAATTTCCATGGTACCCACCACTTTCTCACTTACATCAGCAAAACTTACACACATCCTGGTTTTTAAACATTCTCCACACTCTTTACAGACGAACTCCACTGCTGATGTAGACGGCAATACAGACTTGCTCTAGATGCCCAAATAGTTCATGCGAGGATGTACAGAGACTTAACAAACACCAAAGATATAAATCACTACAACCTCCTGTGACAACACTCAGGAATACACAGATGGGTACCAAGTAGCCAAGCGAAGCTCCCACACATCTCAGGCATATTTATTTTTAAAAACTGCATTTCCTCTCTTAAGAGACTGTGTTGAAAAAATGCTGAGATTTGAAATAAAGTAGTCTCCCCTTGTCCTCGGGAGGTATTGTTCCAAGACGCCTAATGGACGCCTAAAATCACGGATAGTACCAAACTCCATATATGATGTTTCCTATACATACATACCTAACATAAAATTTAATTCATAAATTAGGCACAGTAAAGGATTAACAATAACAAATGATAAAATAGAACAACTATAGTAATATACTGTAATAAGAGTTATGTGAATGTGGTCTCACTATCTCTCAAAATATCTTATTGTACTATACTAACCTTTTTACTTAAAGGAAGCACCTGATAGCTTCTCTCTGGCATATGCGAATTGCCAGCTTCACTAGTCTTATGCTGGGGGCCATCACTAAGTAAAATAAGGGTTACTTGAACACAAGCCCTGCGATATCTGGACACTACATCTGATAACCAAGACAGCTACTAAGTGACTAACGGGGGGGTGGCCTGTGCAACGTGGAGACACATGATTCATGCCCCAGGCAGGACAGAGCAGAACAGCACGAGATTTCATCATGCTCCTCAAAATGGCACATAATTTAACACTTATGAATTGTTTATTTCTGGAATTTTCCATTTAATATTTTTGGACCGGGGTTGATCATTGGTACCTGCAAATAGGGGAGGACCACTGTAGTTTGCTGTGTTCAGAAAGCAAAACATCTGCGTACACAGTCATCAACTGCTAGGGACCAGATTAAAATCTAATCGAGCTAAAAACAGAAATAGCTCTGTCACCATAGGAAGTGTTCCTTCCTACACATCTCAATGGTTAAGGAAGGAAGGGACAAACATTCTTCCTTCACACAGGGATCTGCTACCAGACAGCCTGAATCAATTCAAAATTTACTACGATGTTCTAAAAGCTACATTATGGCAACATTTATTTTACATGAAGCTTTTCTATCCTATCACATCTTTATGCCAACAGCAAATCTATCCTGATAAAATAATTTATTCACTAGTATGCTTTTGTTTTATGTTTTACCTTCAACTTCCTTCTCATTTCTGAAGTCTCTTGCATCTTCTTGTATTCTTTTATTTCTGTGGCCTGAATGGCAGTCTTTGATTTCAAAATCCAGTCCAACAGCTCTGCGCTTACTGCATCAAACCTGATTTAAGATCAGATGTTACCATTTGTAATTCATTTTGTTTCATTGTTTCATTTGGCTCAAGAAAGGGAGCAACCAAAACACCCATCAGGAGTGTCAAAAAACAAAACAACAAAAGGCAATCCGGAAATACAAAAACTACACAAAATATGATCAGACATTTATAATTAAAAGTATGAAAAGCGGAGTACTATTATAATGTTAATAAAGAAAATAATTTAACATTTTTTCAAACTTTATAAGAATTCACTTGTATTTTTATAAACTCTTATAGATTATGAAAAACACATTTGGTTAGACAATCACAGAAAAGAACGAGTATGGACATTCCTAAAACTGATGCCTTCTCTAATTCAACATGTTTTTGAGTAGAGCCCCACTATATGCCAGGCTCTGGTGTGGGCTCTTGACATGAAAGCAATTCAGATACACTGCCAGCCCTCAGGGAGCTTCCGGTCTAGCAAGGGCGATGGGAAGTCATGGGGAATCACAATAAAAATTCACTAGGTGCTAATTCCAGGAATTCTCAGGACGGCCTCTAATCCAATCAGGGAGGGATGGCTTCTTGGAGTAAAACAGCAGCATTATACCCAGGAGTTTTCCCAGAAAAGAGAGTACAAAGAAAGGAAGGCCCACACTCATACACTACAAGTATGAACAGTTAGGTCCGGCTAGAACAGTGAGTGCTAGGCAGGGAGGGACCGCTGGGAATGCGGCAGACAGCCACACTCACCGGTACTGGAAGGCCGGGCAGGATGGATGAAGGAGCTTGGGCTTAGCCAAAGGGCAACTGAGAGCCAGCGAAGGGTTTATTTTATAGTATAGGGCTGATAGGATTATATTTATCCATTAGTGTTCACTAAGAAGAATGCAGAGAGGCAAGACCAGAGAAAAGGCTGAGGTAGTAACGGGAGCCAGAACTAAAACAGTGACCGTGGGAAAGAAGAGGAGTGTACAGACTTGAGAGGCATTGAGAAAATCGGTCAAAACCACCATGACAAGGAGCAAGAAGAGAAATGTTCCGATTGCTGGCCATATTCTATCAGCGTTTTATGTGAATTCTTAACTGAAGGCGTCCTCACAACAACCGTACGAAGTCTATACTCCTAGTATCCCTTTCAATGATAAAGGAAATGAGCTCAGGGAGGTGTTAAAGAACTGACAAAGGTAATAAATGGTAGAGCTGGGATTCAAACCGAGGCAGTCTGTCCTCTTAACCAGCACTCTACCCACTGGGCTTCTCAAAACAACTTCTGGATATTTTAAGGTAAGCACAGGTTGTCGGTTGTCGTTGCTGATTCTTTTGGGAAACGTAGCTTAAAGTGTTCTAACGAACTATGAATACAGAGGGTGCCAAAAAAAAATGTATACACATTTTAAGAAAGGAAACAACTATTAAAATTGCAATACAATGAACAGCGCTAGCATTTATTTGATTAACGCCATCTTTTGAGCAAACGTCATACTACACATTGCTACCGTTATTCAATTCAACTTCAAAAAGTAATACATAGATAACATCTCTTAAAATGTGTACATTTGTTTGGCAACCCTGGTATTTGTTTTTTCACCAAGGTAAATGTTCCTTGTAACTTGAGGGATTTTGTGACACTCTAGGTAAATAACCAGGGGTCAAGATGTCATTTAAATCGTGGTTCACTGCTCCTGCATCATAACAGCAGATTCTACTTAATCTTTCAAAGAAGAGGCGCACCATCCACAGATCACACGTTTAAAATGACCTTAGAGATTTAGTCTATTCCTGCCCTCAATACAAGCAGAGTGATGCTAAAGCTACATCCAGAGCATGAATGATCTAGGGTCACAATAACACAATATCCAGATGACAGGAGATGGCCGTCCCCACTGGTCAAAACAGCCACGTGCAGCATCAAGAGAAGAGAAGCGGAAGTAAACCACCATTTCTGAAGCACGTATCATAAACTGTGCTCTGCAGTTACTTAAGGCTCACAGCTGCTTGGGCAGCTCCTTTGAAGACTCATTAGTAGTGGTTTCTAAGGGTCTGGAAACCATTTCACACTAGGAATGGTTGCGGATACTCTGGACTCTAGGACAATGAATAGATATTGTAATAGGAAACCTCTCCTCAAATACCGACGAGGTACATTTTGAAAAGGGGTGGTGTGGCTCCATCTTGCCCCAGAAAGCAGAACCAGCACACGTGGGTAGACTGAGAAAGGGCCAACTTTGTCTGGGCATACTTTCTAATGAGATTTCACTACCTTGTGGCATAAGGAACTGGATGGACATACTCAAGCCTCTGTTTGTCCAGGAATTAACTAAAGCAATTTCTGCGTCAATCACCTTGTACACAAGAAGACCATGGTCCTCACAGCTGGTGGCCCACCCAGCACATACCTCTCTCCCCACATTTCTAGCTTGCTATCCCAGTTCCCCAAAACACAATTCCAGACACTAAAAGGCAGGACAGCTTCAACCTCCCATGCACCCAGGGCATGGGCAAGTGACTGAGATCCGGCCAGTGAGACCTGGGGGGACGTCAGCAGCCGTCTTCCAGGAAAGGACTGTGTCCCTGATCAAGAAAACTAACAAAGAACAAATAAGGGAAAACTGCCCTTCCTGCCCATAAAGCAGGGTATGCAGTCATGGTAGGCCCAGTACTGCTGCAGCATCTTGAGACCGTGAGAAGACAAGCCTGCCAGTGAAAGCCACCATGCTGAGCAAAGGCAGACACAGGACACAGGTGGCAGGGTGGTGAGCCACACCCTCCCATTAAAGACGCTCTACCTCCAGACTTCTTATAAAGGGAGATAAGACTCATTGAGTCACTTTGGGTTCAGTATTCTGTTTCTTGCAGTAGAATGCACCTTCTACAACACTGTCATTTTAGAGTTATGCCCTGGGATATTGTGATTTATAATAAGAAGTACATATTTGGTCTTAGTCCCCATCTCTGGCCCAGAGCTCCTAAAACTCTTGGAATGTCCTAAGTGATGACAGCTATGGAGGAGTCTTTGGTTATGTTAATAAGGTGGGGTGTTTGGACCCCCACGTAAGGATGGGAGTTGGTTGTTAGAAGAGCCAACCACAGAGATCAGAGGGTTGGAACTTCCGGTCCTTCAGGGAGAGGAGAAGGGCTGGAAGCTGAATCAATTGCCCATGGTCAATGACTTAGTCAGTCGTGCCTAGGTGATGAGCCTCCATAAAAACCCAAAAGGATAGGGTTCAGAGAGCTCCCCATTTAGTGAACAGAACTCCAGGTTAGAGGCTCTGGGAGAGTGGTCTGCTCTGAGAGGCCACGGAAGCTGTGTGTGCATCTCTTCCATCTCGCTGTTCCTGGGTTATATATCCTTTCATAATAAACCAATGAATCTAGTAAGTAAATGTTTCTCTGAGTTCAGTGAGCCACTCTAGCAAATTAATCGAACCTCACGAGGAGGTTGTGGGCACCTCTAACCTACAGCCAGTCGGTCAGAACCACAGGTTACACCTAGGGTAAAGACTGTCATCTGCAGGGTGGGGGACTGAACACTTACCCTGTGGGACCTGATACTGTCATCCAATAGAGAAGTGTCAGAAATGAATTAAATTCCAGGACACCCGGGTGGTGTCCCACAAATTGCTTGTTGGTGCAGAGAAGCCTACACACACACACACACACACACAAACACACACACATTAGAATTGTACCAGAACCTATACATACACCCTAGTCTTTTACAACCTTCCCTGCTTCCAAATGCACACAGCGAGCACTGCAGAGACACACTGCCAGATACAGCTGGCAGACTATAAACACTCGGGAAACAAAAGGCCCGTGGCACTAGGAACATCAGAAGTCTCTTCCTCATCTGCTGCCTTGGCTCTAAAAGTGAAAGTTCCACAGCGGAGGCCTGCCAGTTAGAGGTACACTGGTCCTGCAAGGAGAGAATCAGGAGGCAGAAATATAGCCCTATTATCGAAATTAAAATCATCTGGTCAAACTGAACTCCTGCTTTGTCTAACAAAAGCAAAATTGGGGAAATCACATCATTTTGATTCAGGCAAAGCTAACTGCCCATTTGCCCAAGCGCCGGGATTCTGCTATGAAAGGGAAAGAATGATAGTACTACTCGAGGACTGTTTTGAGGGTTAACTGCTATAACACATGTGAGGTACAGTACCCAGGGCACAGCATAGCCTAATAGAGTAGCTGACATTGGTAAAAGCTCAATCAGTATATGCCAGGAGTGATTATTCCTCTTCTAAAGATCTCAAGTTTACATTGAATCAATAAGAGGAAAAGATATTTTATGCCAAACATGGATCTTTAAGCCAAACATGAAGAATCTGTTAATGAATCTTGCAAAGAGTTAACAAAAGGGGAAAGAAAACATGAAAAAAAGAATGGGGAGGGGAAGAGGGAAAAATGGAGACTTCAAAAGGAATTACTTCCCTGAATTATTTTTTGATTGCAAAAAAGAGGAAGGAGATTCTCAAACAACAAATAAGGAGATCTATCTAAAGCAACATTGTCAGAATTGTGATAATGAAATAAAGAATAAATGAGGAATCATGGACAATCATATCCTTCCAAGGTAAATGATAGGAAAGGAAGAAAAAAGGGCTTGGACACAAAGTTCAAGTTGAACACAGGATAAATACAACCTTCTGAGACAACAGAGATGCTGAGACATGCAGATGTGTGAAGCAGAATATTCAAAAGACTCAGGGTTAGTGAGTGGTTCAGTAGTTGAATTTCCATAACAATAATAATGCCTATATTTGCATACGGTTAGTGATTAGTAGGAAGTAAGTACTGAGCACAGAATACACTGTGTGCGGTATTGGGTTTGGAAAATTTCTTTGTCTGCTCTCACTTTTTCTTAGCTTCCAAGTCCACAGGGATCTGTCTCTTCTTTGGCGGAGGAGGAGGAGGCAGTTCTTGCTTAGACCTTTTTGTAGTAACTTGTTCTCTGATGCGAACCGTCTCCAAAAGATCCTTCTGAGGAATTTGGGACATCCCCAGCTTTGCTACAGCCTGAGTCACCTAAAATAAAATCAGCCAAAGTTTTCATGTTTCATTACAGCTTTACTGACATATAATTCACATGCCAGAAAATTCTCCCTTTGAAAATGGACAGTTCAATGGTTATTAGTATATCCACACAATTGTGCAACCCTGCCTACTTTCTAATGTCAGAATAGCTTTATCAACCCAAAAAGAAACCCCGTACCCTTAAACAGTCACTTCTCATCTCCCTCTCCCCCTTGGCTCCTGGCAACCACTAATCTACTTTCTGTCTCTATGAATTTGCCTATTCTGCATAGTTCGTACAGATAGAATCAGTGCACATACTCTTGTCACCGGCTCTTTTTACTTAGCATAATGTTGTCAAGGGTCATCCATGTTACAGCATGTATCAGTACTTCATTTCATTGCCAAAAACATTCCATTGCATAGATATACCACATTTTGTTTATCCATCCATCTATTATCGGCCATTTGAGTTGTTTCACTTTTTGTCTATTATGAATAATGCTCATCCATGTACAAACCAAAGTTTTATTTTTGATCAATTCACTAAAATGCTTTTAAATTAATAAGATTACTTAAGATTTAAAGATCTCTAATGGATTCATGTCTAACTGTTATCAGTTACTAAGGGTTAAATTACTGGACATGAATCAGTTTTCTGAAGATCTATTAGAATTTACTTTAGAAAACTAAAGATTTTCACATGTCAATTTTTCAATTTCATAGTAAACCGGGTATAAGGAACCACCTTTTTAGTTTAGTTACTACTCTTTTGTTTCATAAAAACTAAAACTAACCCGAATACTAATTTCTACCTAGTAGCACCACATACTGTCCAAAGCAAAAGGTACCTGGTTGGAGGAATCTTCTAGCCTCTGGACCAAAGAATCCCACCTCTGCGTCAGTTCCTCGGAGTCACTGTTGATCTTCCTCGACGCCTTAGGATTATCAAGCAACTGACCCACATCCTGGCCAATCTCACTCAGCTGATCCAATGCTTGACGTTTCATTTCCATGTCTTCCTTCAAAATCTAGTATTTCAGATATTTATTAGATAACTCCCTTTTATAGTAATTTATCTTCGTGTTCCCCAGTCAGGAAATGTAAATATGTGTATTTT
Organism: Rhinolophus sinicus; assembly: GCF_057876585.1. Taxonomy (NCBI): domain Eukaryota; kingdom Metazoa; phylum Chordata; class Mammalia; order Chiroptera; family Rhinolophidae; genus Rhinolophus; species Rhinolophus sinicus. Next base: position 19,087,317 of record NC_142502.1, read on the forward strand.
ATGGGAAAATGTACCTGCTTTGAAATTCACTAATGCTAAAACATAAGGCTCCTGGTTCGAGATAATTACATGGTAGCACAGTCCAACGCTGGTTAATGAGTCTTAATCGGTACTTACAAAACCGTATTAACCATTGCTATAAAATGCTACAATGGTACAGGCTTACAAGACAGATGCTGACAATGACATCACTTACAGCCAGTCGCCGAACACTGACACTTAGTTCCTTCTGGTCTCTGAAGTTGCTTGTCTGGACTTTATTTAAAGCTTCTTCTTTTTCGGTTAGCCAAGCTTTCAGCAAGCACTACAAATAGTAACGAAAGTTAGAAATACATTTGGGGAATCACTGGGTAATTCAATTCAATCAAGTTCCCACATCTCTAAGTTTTATGTTCTGAGAGGCTTAATCCTTCTCTTGGGTAAGAAGAACTCCAAACACCTGAGCCTGAGGCATGAGTGTCACAGAAAAAGATTTTTTTCCAATATTATCTTTCCCAGATGTGGAACAGATCAACATGAAATGAGCCTCCTACCTGGATAACTAAACCTAACACTCAGGGAATAGGTGGATCTAAAAGGCTGAATTCAGCTATTCGAGTTTCTAAAAGAATCACACTATGTGGCTCTTTCCTTCTGGAGGCAGAAGGTAGCTCAGAGATCATCTTGTCTCAGCCCCTCATTTTAGGGAGGAAACAGAGAGAAGCCAAAGTCACCTGGCCGAGATCTCGCAGATAGTTACTAGAAGAGTCAGATCAAACACCCACACCCCAAAGCCAATGGTTTTTCCACAGCATCGTGCAGGAAAACCACACTCATGCTCCAGGTTCAAGAACATTTATGGTTAGACGAGGAAATATGAGGGTAGCATAGCCAACATAAAGATATTTCAACTTCACTGGCCAACAGTATATGCTTTTCTTTTTTATTTAGGCAGAAGATATTCAGTAATGTAGAGAGATCAACTTGAAGCAGGGGTGGGAAACAATACGGCTGCATTGGGATAATTCTTCCCAAAATGTAGTGTCTACCACAGAAACCCTTTCCTATAGAGCTGGAGGGGAACAAAATCTTGGTTCTATGTTTGCAATGGAATCAATTCTCTTATTTTTTTTTTTATCAGTTTCTTCAACAACTATTCCCTGCCTGTATATTCCACACATCAAATGAAGAACATAAAAGACAAATATGGATCCTTCCCTCAAATGTAGTAAGATATACACAGGGATAACTACGTTATGGCACAAAACAGAAAGTGCAGAAACTACAAAGAGATCACTTCTAGTTTAGAAACGGGGAGTGGGAGGGGTTTTATAGATGATCTCATGGTCCTCGATGGCTGGGGAGACCTAAAGATGAAGAGATAAGTTTAAAGGCATTCCATGGCAGATGCCACACGTTAAACAAAAACAGGGGCTAGAAAACACATGAAAGGCATCCACTGTTTCAAAAAATGAAAACAAAAACCATGACGAATCTACAAGGTGCCATGCATTGGGACACAGCAGTGAAAAAGAACTAGCACTCATTACTCTGGTGGTGTCAGCAGTACAGGAATGGCCTACAAACTGGGAATTCAGGGTATGAGCACTGGGTACATGGAAGGACAAAGGGAAAATTAAGGCTGGAAAGGTCAGTTGGAATCCTTTATAGAATATCCTAAAAGCCACATTTAAACGTGGCCCATGCAGCAGAAGTTTGGGACTAATTCTCAGAGCCCATTTCTAGCTATCTTAAAGCCTCTGCAACTGAGTACACAATAATCCTTGAAAGATTTTCTACTTCAGATACAGTTGGTCTCACTGTCTGCAACAGCAAATTGTCTCTAGATTAAGTACCCATGTTCCTTCAGTTCTACTTTTTCACAAGATTCTTCCTTCTATATCACTAGCAGAAAGCCATTCAAAGGTCAGTTTTTAACAAAAAATAATTGGCCAAAATACTAGCCACTCCCTCTTTTTAAATGTTTTTAACTACCAAATTAAAATTATTTCCAATTTTTAAGTTAGTTTACTTAGTAGAAGAGTAACACAACAATTTTCTCTGGCAATCAACTGACAGTCTCCTACTGTCATTATTGAAGTAAAATTTTACCTATATCGATACGACTCATTGACCTGAATACAAGGGTCTGAGTAAATGTACATATTTGTAAAGTGAAATATAAATATTTCAGAAATAAGAATCGGGTCCATTATGTGATTCTTAGTAAGAAAATTCTGACCCATGATTGGGGGCAGAGGGTCGTGATTAACAATTTATATTGGGACAAATTTTGCAGCCTACTTTTTAAGATGTTCTATCTGCCACCATATTTAATAAACCACAAAACATCATACGCTTGTTTTTATCCTCTAAAAAGAATAGAGTTGCTATTTGTGGATGGAAATGAAATGCATTTAAAAGAATCAAAATGGGCACAGAGATATGGGACTAGAGTATCGGCTTATTTTCTAAACCACAACTGTTTGGCATTTGGGGAGAAAAGCTTTGCTTATTTGCATTCTATTTTGATGGCCGTTTTTCTGGGCCACCACTCTGACTGAAAACTTAAGGTGGCAGCTTTGTACCAAAGGTTCGTTTGCTGTGGGAATCCTTAGTGGAAAAAATAACTATTAACTGAATGTAAATCCATGGTGTTGCTAAATAACATTTTCTACTTAATTTCAGTAGTTAGTCTGGTTAAAAATCAATAAAAATTCTTGTGATTCAAAGTTCACAATGTATTGAGGGATCTGTTTATTGATTTACTGAGCACAAACCATATATATATATGCTCGGCACTGTGTTGGTACAAGATCAAATACATTACCCATCACAAATGCAATGAAAATTATGTCAAGCAAATCCTGAAAGTGGCATATCTAAATACTAACATCCTAAATAATAAACACAGATCAAATTGGTATTACCATGGAGCCACACAATACAATCTCTTTGAATAAGCTTCATGATAAAATGGATACAAATCTAACTTTAAAAATTATAAATATTTGTAAATGTTCCATTAGAAGAAAAGCAAACAAGATTCTATTTCTAATGCCACAATTAAAGATGAGTTACTTTTCACCATCTATTTTGACCATTATGGATAACAGTTTCATACCTGCTCTTCCAATAATTCCTGCCACAATATATTGATTTCTTGTAACCTATTCCAACGTTCTTCAGTCCACCGGCACACTGCTGTCCAACGTTCACCGAGTTTCTAGGAAAGGAAGAAACCACCCTGTGTCAACAGAGCCTTAAGAGACAGTTATCAAGATCCTTGAATTCTTGATATCTGTTGTTCTCTATTACAGAGCAGCAAGTTATAAAAAATATATGTTTTTTATAAAAGTTGCTTTAAAATGATATGGACAAATCCTATAAATTTAAAGATGAGAAAAACTAATTCCCATAGAATGTAATTAATTATTTTATAGTACATAGCTAGCAAGTACTTGTGCACCAAAGTCTCAGAACTACCGTACTGGCCCACTTTAAATGATGACACAAATGATGATATAATTTCATGTGATGAAATTACATTCTGGAAGCTACTAAAAATCAAAAACCAGCAACATCATATCTGGTAATTAAAGTATTGTTCAAGTGAAATACCAATAAATCTCTTTATAAAGACTTACAAAGATACACAGTAGCCTTTGTGCAAAAAGAAGCAATTTGTTGGGGTTCTCAAAACTGTTGAAATTCACACATCGATTTACCAAAGACACAGGGATATTAAATCCCACATGGTTGAAATTCTCACACTTCAATATGCATGTACATTTTTTTAAAGGGCAGATCCACTGGGCCCCACTCCCAGGAATTCAGGTCTGCGTTGAGCCCAGAAATCCACATTTTAACAAATCCCTCAAATGAGTCTGAACAAGAAGCCTGTGGACCACTTGTTGAGATCAGTTCCTGTGCTTCCCAAAGTGTTAGTATTACCCACAAGGACCAAGGCCCACAAGGAACCCTGCCCACTCACCCCAGGGGCTGAAGTAAAGGAATGATACCAAGGTCCTCCTGTAACCCACAGGCTGTGGAACCCGTACTGGGAAGTACAGCCTAACGTAGGTTCTTCTACTCTTCTCAATAAACAATGAGATGGGACATGAAGAGTCAGGGCAACACGTAACCGGGTCTAGACCACAGGTCCCTTGGGATTATCCTCCTTTTCAAGGTCCTTACCTGTAACTGATCTTCTAGAACAGCAGTAGCACTCTCACCACTGTTTTCATCAACAATTACCACCATGTGAGTTAATGAATTTACCTTCACCTGTTCAGCCTCAAGATCATTTTGCAAACTCTAGGGGAAAAAAAAAATTTAGGATCTACCATTATTTCCACTCTTTCACATTTGCCTATTTAAAATCCACTCACTTGTCAATAGTAATTAAGGACATTTAATGAGGCATCATGTTTAAATTTCCAATCATTACCCTAAGTGTTCCACTAATGAAATAAGCCTGTTATACATATTTACATTTCATTATGAACCATAGCAGTTTGAAAATGCAATGTCAGAATGATTGCAAATGGGATGTCATTACTTTTATTCCAAGTTCTGGCAACACCTAAACTAGGAATTAAGATAAGAATGTAGAATTTAAGTCAAAAAAGTCCCATATTTAACTATATAGAATCAGAGGTCATTTTCTCTAGGGAAGCATGGTATAAAGTGAGAGATAAGTAGATGCTATTTGATAGTCAGAAGCTATTCTGATTAGCTGCCCAGGAAAGCAATTAAGGATACACAGGTACCTTCCATTCTCACCTCTTTTGTGGGAAGAGCATGGCAGGTCCTAAGATGTATGTATATAGGTAATTTATTTAAACACTACCAATAGTGTTGTCAAATGCCTCTTGGGTAATGTTTAAATATCCCTACCATTTTATTCATGAGTTATCTAGGTATTTCATTGAAAAATCAAATTCTTCAAACAACTTGCAGAGAAGCTATTTACTCCACCTTTCTTTGACTATGAAAAGTTATCTCCTAAATTTGTCACCAAATTAAATTGTCTGCCACATTTTGCTTCTTCACCTAGTGCCCGCTACTTTCCCACTTACTCAGAGAAGAAGCAGTAGCTTTCCTTCAAGGATTAGGTACAGACAAATCCAGGGTTCTGCTACTTTACCCACACACATTAATGCTAACACACCAGGCTTCTTAGCCACTTACAGGTCTGAAACAACCCATGAGAATCTTATAAAAGCGATGTACATTCCTAAGAAAAGTATCCATAGCCATATAATATTTTACCTGTGCTTTCATCCCAGAGAAGTCACACCCCCATGGACTCCACCCTCTAAGTCGCTGAGTAAAAGCCAACACTGAGAGGTGGCCCACCTCTGTGCTAATGATAGAAGCCATCAGCCCCTGAGAATGCTAAGAGCTCCCTTTTCATATTTGATTAAAATAGGTATAAAAGAAATATGAGCCGGATTTACTTTATGATCTTCTAGCAGCTTTTGTAGAGATTTTAAATCGTCATCCAGGGGACAAGTTTCCATCTTTTGAATGCGTTCTTCGGTGAGTGTTAACCAGGCAGAGAGCTGTTGTAGCTGCTTCTTCTGCAGTTCCATCAGCACATCATGCAGCCTGTCCGTGGAGGAACATGGCATTATTCCCACTTGCTTTTTCCCTTTGCAAAGGCAAATACACATTCCAGGCAGCAAAGAAATGAGCAATGAAATGCATTCCTCTCTAACCATTCAAAGTAGCATTTAGTCTTTAAATATAGAAACAAGCAAAAAACTTTTATTTTTCTTCCTAAGTGGAGTCAATTGAATGCATTCAAAGGATGCAAATAACAGCACCCTGTATTCATATCAGAATCATTGTTTCTTCAGTCAGGAATTCCTGCTTATTAAATAGGTGGAAATTGCAATGGAATGCATTTTGCTCCTTAATACACACTGCAAGAAAGAAAATGAAACATGGAGGGACAAACGCTTTAAAAAATGTTACAGAATGGAACTGTAGATAAATAGTACATAGTCCTGTCTTCATATTGAGTTAATGGAAGCCAATTTTAATGCTGCAAATCGATAACCATCCATCTGAAATGCCTTTTCCCTTTTTGCTAATGTCTGTACTCTCAGCTTTTACCTTTTAATTTGGTAAACACATCAAAGGAGAAACAAAGATCATATAAAATTCCAGCAACATTACGGAAAGAGCCAAGTTTTTACAAGACAAGTTCTGTAATTATCTCACTTTCACCGGCATGCAAACCTTTATTCGAGCTAAACTGGACAACGCAGTCTAAGGAATCCCATGTCACTTTCTTTGCTTCCACTCACCGGGACTGTCTGTCCATGCTCTCCACCCGCAGTGCCTCCCATCTAGCATTCAGCAGGGTCATCTGTTCCTGAATCTCAAACTCCTCCTCATCTGACAGAGTGCCCTGTGTTATCAGCTGGTTTCCTGCCTGCAGGACACTCCCCACACTACTCTGGTGTGCAGTCAGCTCCATCATAAAAGCCTGGAAAGAGACATCATAGTAATTTGTGAGTTGATCATGGCAAAAAAAAAAATTAATAAATTGTAAATGCCTACATATCAAAGCTACAGAAAAAGGTAGCTACGTAGAGTGCAAGTAAAATGGACTTTGATCCAACTTTTTACGCTCTGACTATCGGAAATAAGCAGCTGGCCTAAGTAAAAAGGGGAACAAATCAAAGAGGGCAATAGTGCATCTGATAATACCAGTTATTTTCAAGTAAATGCTGATTATACTACTGAGAGATTGTAAACATGAAATTATGAGAAAATATAATAAATAAATACACCATGTGCACCCAAGAGGAACTGCTTAAAGAAGATGATTTCTATTATTTTCAAACCAGAACAGCAAAGAAAGCCTATCAATTAACCAAAAAAGTACTTAATCAACAAAGTAAATAAATCTCCATCTAATCAAGTCACTGCACAGTAATATAATACATCCTTGAAATATTAGAAAATTTTCACTGTATAAAATTATACACGAACACTGAACATAACATTGGCTTAATCATACAATAAATAAAAATAATCATGTCCAGGGGAATATTGAAAATATAAAGATTTGGTGTATTCATTAGTCATTTTGTGTTTTACCTATAACAATACACTTCAGAACAAGCAGTGCTGTGCACTGATTTTTGTCAGTGGCTCCACAGATTATACAAGTTACGATGATAAGATTAAAATCTGAAATCTAATTCCAATGCAGTTAACCATCCACGCCAACTTTATAACAAAACCCTAGTTCAGTGTCACAAGTCCTGAAATATGCCACAACCTTTCTGTGGAGCAGAATTCCGTCAACAATAACTGCCAGGAGAGAGGCCCCGATCACAGCACAGCTGCCACCACTGACAGGTTTGCTCATTGGCTACAGACGACTTACTTCGTGGGTGGCGAACTGATCTTTGACTTCTTCAACATCATCAGAAATGTCATCCTGCTCCTGGAAAGTGTCCTCCGCAGAAAGCAACCAGGTCAGCACTTCCTCGAGGGCGATCTGATAGCTGTCCAGATCCATGTCCACCTCTGTGACAGTGCTGGGGGTTTCGGCCCGGGGACTGTCATGCTCGTCCTCTGGCACTGAGCTCTATCAAAACAAAGCCAAGAAAACACCCTCGAGCGTCATGAGGACGAGAAGGTGGTCGACAAAGACACGCTGTATGGAGAAGCCTCAGGTAGGCAGCCCTGGGTTTCAGGCCCTCAGCAAGGTGAGCAGGGCCGTGAACTGGTCAGAACGCATTTATTCAATGTGCTGGGATGGCAGAGGGCAAAAGCGGCAGGCACTCCTGGATTCTGTGTTCATGGGGATTCTAACATCGTCAGGAAGAGTAAGATAACCCACATGAATCATTTCTGAACAAAAATAAAATGGCTATTAGCAAAGTTAAAAATGCCATGGTTCCAGGAAGAGATGCTACATGAGCTCAGCAAGGGCTAAAACAGGAAATGTTTCATTGAGCATCACCTTGGGCCTTGAAAGATAAATATAATTTAAAGAAAAAGAGATAAAAATCAGAACTCTGCTTTAACCCTAGTTCAACTGCTTTTACTCAAATGCAATTTTTAGCATTTTATTTTAGACACTGAAAGGCTGCCACACGTACAGGCTGTTGCACGGATAGTATTTTTTTTTGGAGGTAGTTACCCTCTAGTTTACTTGTTGGTCTTTTTTTTTTTCTTTTTTTTTGAAAAGCCCATGGGAATAAATTTTCTCAAGCTCTTTCAAAGCAATATTTTCTTACATATTTCAGAATCTTACAATCAAATGAACTATCCCATTCATTTGTTCCCTTTCAGAGCGAAACTACTTTAAAAATTTGCCTATAGCCTATCACCCACAGTTTTTATGTTATTTCAAACATACAAAAATATATAAAGAATAATATAAGAAATGCTCATGTATTTAACAGCTACAGTTTGTTAACATTCCCTTTCAAATTTGTATGCAACCCCACCAGACAACTGAAAAGGTTTTTGCCAACGTCACCAATAACCTTCCCACTGACAAACCACTTTTCTAGCCTCATCTTCAGAGTGACCATGTAATTAATCAACAACCTAGAACATTTTTTTATAAAAACAGTGCTAGGGCAATACACATACACCAGAACCATTCCAAGCAAACCCAGAGATCTGGTCACCCTCTGTTTCTCACTTAGCAGCGTTCTACCTGACTGGCTACGCACCCCTACCCCCATCCCCCCGAAGCTCTCCCCACTTCAGTAATACCACATAGGTTTAGCTCCTGGTTCAGTAGCATTTGCCAATCTGTAAGTAATGAATCTCCTCAAAATTAAGTCCTGGGACCTTTTTTGTCTCTCTGTGTACTTCGAGTGGACTTGTTCATTCCCACTGGATTTAAAGAACCGTCTACATCCTACAGACATTTGCCTTTATATTACTGGTCCCAAAAGCCTAATTCCTCTGTCCAACTACCTTAACATCTTCGCTTCAAAGTCATCAGCATATCAAACTATGTCTATATTTACCCTTTGTTTCCCCAAACTTGTTCCTCCTCAGGCTTTCCCATTTCAATAAATGGCTGCTTCATGCGCTTACCACCTCCAGCTAAAGACCAGGGAGCCAGCCTTGGTTTCTCTTTCTTTCATCTCTCACATTTAATATGTAAGCCATTCCTACCTTCAAAATGTGACCCCAGTCCATCCAGACCTTTCCATCTCCACAAGCACCACCATCTGTCCTCAGGACAATAGCCTGCTAACCTGCTAATTGGGTTCTTACTTCCCGTTGACACCCACACTCCTATCTCTACAATCCACTTCTCACACTGCTGCCAGAATGATCTCGGGGGAAAATGTAATCACATCCTAAGATTCCCCACTTAAAATTTTTCACTGCTTTCTCAATGCTCTTAAGATACAATTTAAAATTCTTAACATAGTTGACAAAAACACTGTAACAGCAAGAAACTGAGCGAGTGATTGTGAGTGTGTACGTGTGTAGGGTTGGATTTCAATAGGTTAATCAGGGAAGACTTTTCTGAAAAAGTTCCATTGAAACTGAGGGAAGACGGGAAGCTTGCCATGCAGTTAGTGGGTGAAAGAGCATTTCATAGAGAGGAACCCACACGTACAAGAATCTTGGGGAAGGAAAGGAAAAAGTCCACGTGACTACAATGCAGTGGCTTGAGACGAGTTGTGGAGGTAGGCTGGGTCTTGTAAACTACAGGACAAGATTAGGTCTTTCATTAGCATGAAGGCTGGAACACAAAGAAAATATAACCCAGAGACATTACAGAGGAAAAAACAAACAGACCCAGTAAACTGTAGACAGGGTTTAAAAATATGAATCAGTGAACACACAGATAAAACACTCAGTAATCAGGAGATAGATGGTGCCAAAGACAGAGAAGGGAAAATGAGTTAAGCTCTGGACCTAAAATTCTGAAACTGTAGAGTCAAAATAACCCTGGAGACCACTTAGTACCAAACCTCTATACTCTAATGAGAATATCTAAGAACTAGGAAAGTGAGTGAGTGACCAGCCAAAGGTCGCTGAGATACACACTATGAGATACACACTAGGATCTGTGAGGTGGGAGATGAAAGGAATTATCTAAATGCAAATGTTCAGAAGGTATTAATTAAAACACAAGAGGAAACTTTTTAATTAAAAAACAAGAGTGAGAGATTAATTTAAAGAGAAATGCAGGAATTATTTGCTGACCACCTAATGCTCTACAGCACCGGTTCGTAGAAAGAGCAAGGGAAGAAGGCTGGCTGTTAGTGTTCATTGCAAAGCAGCAGATGGCAAGCTCTGTCAGAGGAGATGATGAAAACTTGACCACATTTATTTCTTCAATTAACTTAATTCAATCTCTAAGGCACTAATGAAAGCATGCAAATGAAGAGGTTAATGTTAATACGCTTGTTCTTTATCCTTTAGCAAAAGGATTCTGCAATTCTTATCATGCCACCCTAAACCCTAAGCAGAAGCACTAATTTTATCTACATATTCATCATAAAAGGCAAATGAAATTTTCCTTTTTAAGAGAGACTGGCCTTAATGATAAGAAGTAAAATACCCCAGTTTTCTAACAAAGGGAACCCAATCCAATAAAGACATAATTCTGAAACCAAAAAGCAAATTCAGAAGGTTTTCTGAGCCACTTAAAAGGGTGCATCGTTAATGCAGGATAATAGCTATATTACTAGAGGGAAATGCTTCTCAGCATTTTTTTAGTCAATTATAAAAAATTACAGCTTTTCCTCCGCATCATTTGATTTTCAAAACTAAAAAGAGCCTTTGGTTCACAATCTGGCCCCATCTTTTGCCCTCTTTTCCTCAGTAAGTTTCTTTTTTTCTTTTCCTATAAATCATGCTATTTTTTTTAAATGAACAAATTAAAAGGACTGGTACCTACTACCCCCCAAAAAATCTGAAATAATAAGTTTTCTGAACCTTGGAGAAAGAAAAAGAGATGCTATGCCAATTCAAGATCATTATCACTATATGAGAATTAAGTAACATTTTTTTAAAAGGAACCTGTTGAGTGAGAATGAATGATAACAAAACAAACTGAGAAGGAAAAATTACAATAATAATAGCTGCTGCTTACTGAGTGCTTATTAATATTATTTTAGAAACTCTGAATTCATTATCTTTATGAACTGGATGGTTTTATCCAGATTTTACAGATGAAACTGTGGTTGAGAAGGGAAGTAACCAATCCAAAACAAGTAGGAACAGGGATAAAATTTAAGCTTCAACGCCCATGTTTTCTGCCCTCTAAAGTGTTTTTCCTATTCTGAAATTCATGTGTATCTTTCTTGGTTGCTAAAGTGTTGCACCAAATGACGTTTTAAAAATCTCGCTCAACTATTAAGATTCTCTCATTTTGTGAAGAGGACTAATTAGACTAAAACAGAATTAAGATAAAATATAGATTGATTCAAGGCAGGATAATTCAGGAAGAAAAATTCATGACTTTATATCTCCTGGAAAAGAAACAAGAAAAAAAAACAAAACTCATTTATATCGTAATGAGTAAAACCAATGCAAGCCTTCAAGTGAAAAACTCCCCAAGTAACATATTGTCAATTATTCCTCCTAAATGAAAGGGAAAATAAAGCTTGTATTTTGATAGTCCTTGTGAAAACATAACGGTAAACATCCTTTTGTTAGAGGCAAAAGGAAAATTAGTACTTAGAACAAAGCTAGGCTGACATGAGCAAAACCATCTTCAGCACATGATGACAGTGATAAAAGATGGCGACCAAATAAAAGAAAAACATCGGTTCTTAAGCACGTCATGAAGCGGGAGCATGATCACAGCTCTGGACCCTAACTCCAGCTTTATTGTGTGAAATAATATATTTTCCTTCTTAATAAAATCAGTTGAGCCATGGTTTTCCATTACATGCATGTGACATGTGGCAGTGTTCTTCCTGATAAACTGAACTTCTGAGGCTTACATAAGCTGACAAACCAAGATGTTCTCAGGTAAGACAAAAAATCCCCTAAAAGTATTTTTATCTAGTACCTAAGAGAAAAGAAATACGGCAAGTCAAACATTTCAATAAAAATTGACTTGTACCTGTATATTCATTTCTCCTTCTTCACATTCTTTCTTGTATTTCCTTGGCAGTGTCTCTACTTCACGGATGGCATCTATAGTCACTTGCTGAGGGAGCACCTCAAACAAAGATGTTAAATACATAATTATGGATTTCTTGTCAGGAAGCTGAACAGCAACATCTGAAAGTGGAAGAAAATAAGGATCAGCTTAAATTAGATGTCCAAAATATGTGAATTGCTCAATGGTAGATATAACTATCCTGAGTACCCATAAACAATACAATTATATGATCTTTGCAATACCATAGGTCAGTAAGTTTCTATTTCATATATGAGACAAAGGCAAAGACAGTCACTTATTTTTGTTCAGTATCCCATTTCTTAAAATTCTTCCCTGAAAGCTTCCCCCAAATGCTCAAAGACCAGCTACCATTTAAGGTAATGCCACAGATTTTATTTATATTATGAAAATAAGTCTAGACTTCAACTCTACAACATTTGTAACTAAAATTTTTACATCACATGCAAAAAGCTTACATAAAAATGCACTGTAATGAAATAAACCAAATACTGAATTGTTTATCTAATAATTCTGTTTTTCTAAAACTTTAAATCTTATACTGGTATCAAATAACTCTTCTCCAATGATGTAATTAAATTTCTTCCCAAAGGATTCTACAAACTGTTTAGTACAAAAGTAATAATAACTTGTCTGCAATAAAATGACTTGCACCATACCTCAAAAGGAAAATCACTACTCAGTTCTCATAATTACTTCTAAAAAGAAAAACACTGCTTTTCAAGTATTCAAAATTGTAAAGCAAAATCAAACTTGACATTAAACACCAAACAATACCTTCAGGATCTAACAGCTTTTCAATTCCCAAGTAAGTTTGAGCCTTGCTGAAAGCATGTTCAAGTCTCTCAATCGGAGACATTTTGACAACTCTATCCCAGCTGAAGAGTTCAGGTCTGAAATATCACCATGCAAACAAAATGCAATAAAGATGAAATATGTGGAAACAAAGTGGTCATGATTATAATCTAATACATTTCAGTTTTAGATTTTATTTGTGAGTTTAAATTAAAAGTTTAATTTTATATTTCAAAGACTTGTCTCATATATAATATCTTAAAATAACTTATAAATATGAAAACAACAGGTAAAACATTCCAAGGTTTTTGTGTCAGTTAAATACGCCATTTAAAATTTCTCAAGTAACCACTAAAAGACTAGAAATGTCATATAATATTTCCTAAATAGTAAAAGAAAAAAGGGGGGGAGGGAGAGAACCTACCAATACAAGAAAGAAAAAAGATACAGAAAAGAGAAATGAAAAGCTCAAAAGAATTGGTAAAAATGAACCTAAATATATCAATTATCACCATCAATGTTAGTGGACTAATTCTCCAATTAAAAGACCAAGATTAGCAGAGTAGAAAAATCCAGCTTCAATCTGCTCACAGGTTGCTCCTAAAACAAAGGCCCTGAAAGAATTTCCCTCCAGTCACCCTCCTCCATATTCCTATTGTCTAGTATTTTATTTCTATCCTGATTTTATTTTAATCCCTCAAACTGGACATTACTACTGCTTTGACTTAACCAAAAGTTTATCTTTTTTTTTTCCCTGCACTCTATCTGTTCTTGCGTCTTAGACCTACCTAACCTAACTTCCGGGATTTGCCTCCTCCATTCCCACCCCAGTTCCCTCTGACTTCATCTCCTATGACACCCCCTACTCATGCCACTGCACCCCCTGGCCTCCTACATACCAAGTATCTCCTGCCCTCTTGCCAGGTAAATTTTGCTTGAGCATGCTTATCACTTCTTTATGCTGTACAACTTACAGCTTCTTTTCTTATTATTTTTTATTGTCTGTTCCCCTCTGTTTGAATGTAAACTCAAACAGGGATTTTTGCCTGTTTTGTTCTCTATATACAACCTGTGCCTAGCACAGAGACAGTACTCCACACATACTTATAAATCAATTAAGTAATCAATGAAAAAAAGTTTGGGCTAAAATTCAAGTTTTCTAACAACATCTCTTAACCAACTAGCAACAAAGGGTAACCTCCTTAAACTGATAAAGGAGAAGTGAAAGAAGATTGGGTTTGGGGGTTGTTTAACCAGATAAAAAGTATATCAAAAAAGCTACAGCAAATATCATTCTTATGGTAAAACATTAAAACCACTCCCTCATTATCAAGAAGGAAACTTTCTGCTCATTATCACCAATTCAAATCAACATTGTATTGAAGGATGAGGCACAAACGAAGGGAAAAGAAAAGAGAAGAGAAAAAACCTATTATAATTCATGGACAGTCTATCAAAAAAATTTTTTCAGTCCACAGAAACAAATTTAAAATTTGTAAAAATTTAACAAGTTTCCAGATCTAAGCTGTAAAAAGTCAACTGTATTTTTATAGACCAGCAAAGAACATACAGGAATCAAAACTTGAGAAAATAAATAATTTAAAATAGTAATAAAACATATAATAAATTTTGCCTTCACACTGAAATCCTTGCTTCATCTGAAATTTATTTGTGGGTATCGTGAGGTAGAGATCCAATAAATTATTTACATATGGGTAACCAATTGTGCCATACCATCTATTAATCTGAAATATCGGTTCAGTTATGTGTCAGGATAGAGCTATGTGAGCTCTTTATTTGTCAGGTTGCAATATATGAAACTGCCATTCTTATATGTCCAATAGCGTCAAATATTAACAATTTCACATGGTTCAGCCTATAGTTACACTAGCGTACTCATAGTACTACATAGCCTTAATTAACATAGCTGCATAATTAATTTTGGTTTCCTGTTTGAGAAGTGTTTCAGCCTGGATCTTCTTCTTTATGAGTGTACTGGCTCTTCTTGGACCTTTGGTCTTTCATATCATTAGAATCTGTTTACCAGTTTCATGGAAAAAAAAAAAATCACTTTCTGTATTTAATTGGGATTACATTAAATTTATAGAACTTTCCTTTTGGTACGAGATTGAACACTAACACAACTCTTTGTACATATTACTGGTTAGTGCTGAATGAGTAGGATTGAACTGTAATATGTGAATCATTTTACACTTTTTTAACTTATAAAGATGTAGAGGGCACCATGGAGGTTGCACGGTGCCATTTAAGTCTTACAGAAATGAAGACTGGATGGGTAGTTTTCTTCCATGACCTTTCTTTTCTTAATGTTTTGGTAGCGCGTGTGCAGGGAGGACAGCGGTGGTAGTGGGGAGAGGGCTTTGGGAGAAGTAGTAAGAGAGAAGCAGAGAGGAGTCACAGATTTGGAAAGCCCGCGTCTGAGTAATGTCTCACTTATGTCGGTGGAGCAACGCGTTAAAGGCAAGTCCATCCGTCCAGCTGGTGGTGAAATTCAGGACGTTGACCTGACTGTACGGCCTGGTGGACTGGCGCACCCAGCTCAGCAGGATCTTCTCGCTGTTTGTCTGCTGCAGGTCTGACATGATATCCTTCATGACATCTTTGACCTGTGGAAGAGAAACCATGCCTGCCTATAACTTAAAACAGTTACTGGAATCAAGTCCTTGATTACGGAATATTAGATTAATAAACTATTAAGGATGAGGTCATTGGTATTCATTTCATTTCAAACTTTCCTTTAAACATTAGAAAGATAAATGCATTTTGAACAGGAATTATTTGGGGTACTAGGATTTGGAGATGATTGTTACATCACCTTTACACATTACAGTAGTTTCTATATCTTAAGCAATACTTATATTAGGTTTGGCAACAATGAACATTACTTTCATAGTCACTAAAAAAGTAATATTTTAATAATATATATTTACAAAGACCATTTAATAGGAATAAAACTCAGTTTTTATTTTCTACAAAAACAAGGATGCAAGGAAGAACTTTTGACTGACTATAAGATGAAAGACTGCTATACCTTTCCTAGTGGCACTGACAATTATAATCAAGAACTAATATTTTACAACATTAGTCTAAAGTAATATATGTGTTTTAAGTAAGGGCTCAAAGAATGATGTGGACATATCAAAAGGAAACAAGAGCTGATTTAAGTGGATCACATGGGCCAAATCTAGGACAATATGAACATCAAAATAAATAATGAGAGTAGAAAATTATAACCTACTAAATAAGTAAAAATCCCTGAGGGTGCACTAATATATGGATGGATGGAAGGAAGGATGGATGGATGGATAGAGATAGATAGATAGATGGATGGATGGATGGATGGATGGATGGATGGATGGATGGATAGAGATAGATGATAGATAGATAGATAGATAGATAGATAGATAGATAGATAGATAGATAGATAGATAGATAGATAGATGGATAGATAGATAAACAAGAGATACGGGAAAGCTCTTCCTTACAAGTAGAAAACCGATTAATAAAATGTACAAGAAATGATGAAATTAGAATATCAGTATTTGCCAAGCATCATAACAATAAATGATCAGGTAAGAATTATGAATGGATCTTAAAACTAATGGACAAAGATTTGATAAGTAGCCGAATATTTACACAGTTTCAAAGTATATCCCACAAGATATATTTTAATAACAAAGTCACTTTACAGTGGAGACACTTGCAGCGACATGACCCAAATGCTGAAAGTTAACACTGCCAGAAAAGGCCTAATGAACAGTACATGCTTCCTGATGTGGTACACTGAGAACTCAATGTCACTTTCGTGGCATTCCTGCCAAAAATGAGTAACCTGAATCTAAGCATGAGAAAGTATCAACCAAACCAACATGGAAGGCCAGTCTTCAAAATAACGGTCCAGTATTCTTCAAAAATGACTTTCCAAATTTGAAACATAAAGAAAGAATCTATTACACGATAAAGAAGACTAACAAGACATAGTAAATTAACGATAAATATCACTATTATTATATACATTTTATGTTATGATATTACTATTATGTTGTAGTCACGCAAGAGAATTCCTTGTTTTCAGGAGAATGATTTGCTTTTTAGAAAATGCACAATGATGTATTTAAGCTAAGAGAAAGGGAGAGAACATAGATATATAGACAACTGTTAACATCTGCGGAATCTGAGTCAAAGGTATCTGGGAATTCTTTGAGCTATTTTTTCAACTAAAATTATGTCAATTTTTAAATTTAGTATTAAAAAAGATACTGTTTTTCTATGCCAGGAAAATAGAGCAGTCAGTCTCTTCCATTCCAAACTGTTATGAGTTCAATTGTGTTCATATTTTGAATGAAGTCCTAACCCCTAGTAATCTCATAATGTGAATGTATTTAGAGATAGGGTCTTTAAAGAAGTAATAAGGTAAATTGAGGCCATATGGGGTGGGGGGCAATCCAGTATGACTGGTATCTTGGTATAAGAAGCATAGATTAGAATATGGACGCCCACAGAGGGAAGACCACGTGAGGCTGCAGAGAAGACAGCGTGTGCAAGCCAAGGAGAGAGGCCGCAGAAGAAACCAATCCAGCTGACACCTTGCTCTCAGATTTCTCTGGAACTGTGAGAAAATAAATTTCTGTTGCTGAAGCCACTCAGTTTGTGGTACTTTAAGATGTCAGCCCTAAGAAACTAATACACAAATGATACATTTTCAATTCCTATAAAGAAGTGATTAAAAATTTCCCACCTGCCAGTGCAAAATGATGCTCCAAAGCAACCCCAGAGTCAGTTTGTGATTTCCGTCAACAATGTCAGTTCCTCCTATATTCACTAAATCCACCTAAGAAAATGAAAACAGGACTTTTAGGACAATTTCTCCACAGAAGCCCAGGTTTTTGTTTTAGCACCTTTGGACAGCAATACCAGTGCATGATGAGAGAAATTTCATTTTAGAGAATCAGGTAAACCTAAATCTCAAAAATGTATGATTTGTACCCTAGATCAACAAAGCAATCAGAAAAAGCACAACTATTCCTTCACTGATAAGGTTCAATACTTCTCCTAAGAAAATTGTTTCCAAAAATTAGTTGAGGCCAATGCACAGAGTAGGCGGCTGGTTTCACAACAAATAAATGAATGAATGAATAATTTTCACAATGAATCATTGGGAGGCACCAAAGACCTCCAAAAGTCACACGGCAAACTTACATTGTTCTGATGTAAAACCTGCAGCACTCTGTTGACGTTATTTAAAGCATGTACCCTTGTAGAACCACGTTCCTTCGGCTGGAAAACAAAACACAAAATCAAATGAGACAGTCCCTGCACCTCCTCAGACACGGACACTGAGAAGGACAGAGAACAGCATCGGTGCCAGCTGCTCTGGCTGCTTTCTCAGGCCACGTGCGGGCCAACGTCGACAGAACGCAAACTCCCTCACCAACAACATCTTCAGATATTAGTTCCCTAGTTTATCTGTACACTGGAATTTCCCAGGGAGCTTCCAAAAATACCAATGCCTCTGTCTGTCCTCACCCCCAAAGACTGTGAGTTAGTGAGTCTCAGGTGTAGTTCAGGTTTGGAACTCACGGAAAGATTTCCCTGGTGATTCTAATGTGCAACAAGTTTGGGGGCAAAGTTTCCTTTATCTAAATCAGTCTGGATGCAGAGAGATTTAGAAGTCGCATCACCTCCACACGGCACAGAGCAGGGGGATTCAGAAGCACTCTCCCAGGTTCCAGCTAGCATTACAAGGGTTCACTGGGAAGGCAGGAATCGCCACCTGGGGAAAGGTGATCTCGGCAGCTTCTTTCTGCCTCACTGGCCAGGGAATCTTATCTGACAGAGATCAGCCTCTCCAACAGGGTCTACCCACCATCTGGAATGCAAAAGGGAGAGTGTAACAACCCACAGTTTGGCAAGAAAGGGATTCATCTCCGGGAGTGCATCTCTCTATGCCTTTTATAGTAATTCTACCTCTGGTGTTCAAGTTTGCACCCACAAAATGCATCCCCTTCATTAGCAGAGTTACTTCTGTGTGACAGCACAGTATCTCACACGTAAAGTAATAGAGTGGGATTTGATGAAGAAACAAATGCAGAGATAATACTGAAAACATGAATAAAAATAAATGTCATAGCTTTTAACAACCTTGTTTTAGTATTTGTTGAATAACAGTTTATTGTTTGTCTCTACACTATTACTCAACACATTATACCCTCTTCACATATCCATTCTTCTTTGAAATTCTCTGCTGGGCTATCTGAGAGCAATAAACTTCTAAGGTAATTTTTATCTTTGATAAAAATGGAGCCTTCCAGAAAGCCTAAATATTGCTCTATCAAAGAATTCATAAAGAAACTCTTTTTTAATATTCCTATTTCAGCCTTTACATTGTAAGTACGCACAGTGAGTCTTCAGGTATCAATAATGATCAGAGACAGACACTCCATTAAGCTGGTTCTCAAACATTCTCTCACCAGTGATGTTCCTGTAAGGCCTTCTAGAAGATCCAATAGTTTCCTTCCATCTTTGAGGTCTGTGAACATATCACTGATGGGTGGTTTCCCACTCTGTATAAGAAACAGTGAAATACCAGTTAATTCAGTAGCTGAAATTCCATACATGCCTGAAACAAATGAAGGGTTTCATTTTTTTTCCTAATTAAAAATTCTAGATGATCAGCAGACTATTGAAGTTTGCCTTGAATTGAAAGAACAAGTACAAATAAAGAGGACTTTGAAATCTCTTAAGAAATGTTTTAAGCTGAAAAATTTAAATTGTATTATTTATTAGAAAGGGAGTGAATACAACTATGGTTAATGTCAATATGACTTGACGATGGTATACATCCCTGAGAAGACATGATGAAAAGATGCATTAAAAATATAAATGAGGATACGACACCTGGGTACAGAGGCCAATGGAAAGTGTGTGGATTCTTATTCCATCACTGCCCTTGACATTCATTGTATGATGCTGTCTTTCTGCATTTCCATTATGGGAACAGGTCATTTCATTATCAATTTCAGCTCTTTGGTGCTACGTCTATATTTCTAGCTATTACTTTCTGAATGATTAGGACACTTTGGGCTCTGTGCCTAAGTCCAGTCCCAGTCCAGTGTCTTGAATGACAAAGCTTATAGAATTCTTAAACTTTCATCCCTGATTGATAAATAGCATCAGCTTCCACCGATAAACATACTCTAGTGTCTGAAGCCAGAAGATACAATCCCTTCCAGGCAGATGCGGACCTGTCTGTGTGTGTGTGATCTGACGGTTATGTGCAACAGGGCAATTACCTCACAGAAAATCAGGAAGCTCCGTTTTAACCTCAGTTTGACCATTAATTTACTGGCGAACCTAAGTCAGCTACTTAACCTCTTTCCAAATCACAGGTTCTAGTAAAGATCAAATAATTAATACTATGTGAAAATGTCCAGAAAACTATAAAGCACAGTGCAATAAATATTGTATCATTATGTTATATCAAATTATTCCCTTCTAATATAAAATCTCCACAGAGATTAATAGTCTCTAAGTCCTGTCAATAATAAAAACATTTTATAACCTTCTCACTTTAAAAAAACACACATAGTCATATGAAGCAAAATTTTACTCTGAGCTTGAAATGGAGGAGGGGAGACGGACCCATCCTGAGGTTTCCTGAAACTTGGCATTTGTCCCTTTTTTTCCTCTCCTCCTGATGCATTACGTTTTTAATTAAGTATAATGTATAGTCAGCTAATGATTTCTAACATGTGGCTTTTCCATAATCCATATAGTCTAAATGAGGGGAAGTATGGTAAAGTTTTCACCACGGACACAGGAAAGAGTAAACTTTAACTTATTCGTGTCAGAAACAAAGCTGCTTTTCTCTTCCCAGTGGCCATTTTCGTGAGCAGCGATGGGGACGTGGACACACAGATCATCTCCACAGACTGCAATAACAAACAGATTTGCATGATACAGGAGACTCCTGCCAGAGGCAGAAATCCTTCCGGAGGCACAGCAAGGAGACACTTCTTGCACATGAAAGACTTCCTACCCGCTGTCAGTGAAAGTACAGGGGAGAAGTGGCCCTCGTCATCTGCTGCCTCTGACCTTTTCCCCTCTCTAAACCAACCAAACTACACTTCAGCAAAGCAGCCACCAAATAACCAGATTCCCTTTCAGGGAGAGCTGATCAACCCTGATCTTAGAGAGAAAAGACAAGAATATAGGTAAAGTTCGTGGGAGACACAAATAGGGCTATCTAAGCTCAGAAAGGATCGTCAGAAATACGGATGACAAGGGCAGCTAAGTAACGTCCGGGCAGCATTTAACTCTTTTCAAATCTATTACCCACTTTCCAAAAATAAATAAAGAGCATAAAACAGCAGCATATAAAACAAAGTGCAGGTAAACATTAGTCCATATTACAAATAATTCTGAATGTCCATCAATGACCTCACTGTAGACAGGAAACCTCTTACCTGCTGTATAACTTTGGGCAAGTTACTTGGCCTTTCTGTGTCTATTTGCTCATCTATTAAAAACTAAGATGACAAATGTTCAATAAATTGTTGATATCCTCATTCATGTCACAAGCATAACTGTTATAAAGGTGCCATAAAATGTCAACACTATCTGAAAAGATGGATAAAGCAAATAAGCACTACTTCCTCCCAGGACTGTAAAAGCAGCCTGTGAACCTGAGTACGTATTGGTGTCAATTCACAGAGAAAGACCTTCCCAGTCTTTCTCTTTTGAATTCACTAATATCGCAAGCCCTAGGGATACCTCCCATTCAAAAATAATGAACGTAATCATACAGGAGCACACTTAGGAACGCACCATGAGACAGGGCGTAATTCAGACTCACTGGATCATTCTTTAAACTCTCCCGCTGCTCAACGGTGAAGGAGGAGGCATTAATTAAGAGGAAGCATTCATTTTTCTGGATGAGACACGCTGTTCATTTCTCTCTGATCCATTCCATTCACTTCTTTACTGAACAACAAATTTGGAGAAAGGTTCCCTGTGGAGCACTCTGTCGAAACAGAGATGACCGAGACACACCCTGTCTTTCTAGAAGTCAATCGTCACTCACCCGAGGTAACCAATGACTTTATTTTCTTTGAAAACAAAAGCAAAAACCCTACAGTAACAACAATTCTCTCTTTATTCTGTTTCAAAATTTCAGATAAACATTGATGACAATCAGTAAGAAATATATTTCGTGTTGTATCCCCTTCTCCCAACACTCTCCCACCCCACCCCTAATGGAGGTGTTATTGGGGTGTACTCCTAGCTGGTACCTTCCACGTCCACCTTCGGGATGGCTGAAGAGAGGAAAACACAGCCAACCTGTGAATCTGCTCCCTGACAGACTGAAGGAAAGTACCTGGGCTCATACAAACCCAAAACTGTGGTTTAAAACTTACACAGAAAACACAGCGGCACCACATACACGGCCAATCACTACAAAATTCTACATATTCCTGACAAACACAATTTAAGAACGTCCCAGATATGAATGGAAAGAACCAGCCTATGCCAAAGAGCAAGTTCCACCTACAATTCGGGAGAGTAACACCTGGAGGTGTGGTGATTCGTGCTTTGAGCCCTGGAGCAGAGGTCAGAAAACTTATTTTGTACAGGTCCAGAGAGAACCTGGTATAGGCATTGCCGGCCAGGTGGGCTCTACTGAAATTACTCCTTGAAACTACTCTACCCTATTGTAATTTGAAAGCAGTCACAGACATTACATAAAGGAATACACTGATCAGAATGATTGCATTCCAGTAAAATTTATTTGTGGACTCTGAAATTTGAATTTCATGTAATGTCCACGTGCCACAAGGTATCATTCTTCTTTTGATTTCTTGCAACCATCTAAAAACACAAAAACCATTCTTAGCTCACGGGCCATACAAAACCAGAGTAGAAACGTGAAATGTTCTTTAACATAGTAATAGCAATCGCTCAGATGTTTTAAGAGATTTCGATGTGTTATTTGCATGTAGTGTTTGTTTTTTATAATAGTATTTTAATGTAAGGAAACAAACCTAGAAGTGACATGAGAAGTGAGGGGCACAACTGGGATCTGATACCACAAACCGGGCTCCAAATCCGTGTTCTCAAAGTCTGTGTATAACTGTTACTAAAATTATGAGGGCACAGGACTGCCACATACGGGGCAGGAAAGATCTAATCAGTTGGGTGGGGGTTGGGGAAGAAGAGAAGGGTTTATATTTAGCGATTTCACAAAAAGAGCAACAAGATATATGTACATCACATTTAAATCAACTCAAAATGAAGACTATTTTTTTCCAAAGCACTCAGTTTTAAAGCATATCTGGTGCTTTCGTATCACAGGCTCTGAACATGAGATCCACCCTGAGGAGCAGTCTGAAAATGTCAGAAGTCAACATTTAATAAAAATAAAAACTGAGTCATCCTGACAGTCAAGCTCTTATTTAGATTTTTAATTCTTTGTAAAGACGTATTTGTAGAGACTTCTCTGAGAGAGAGAATACAGTTTAATAATTCAATCAGACAAATATTGGGTGAATATCTCCTTTGTGACTGGCCTTGCAGAAATGCCAAATTCTGGCCTCCCTCCCCATTCACAAGAGAGGATTTCCATAGTTTTCCAATAAACACAAAGCAATACAAATGAACTTAGAGAGCAGATAAGCCTCAGGTTGCATGTAAACTTAAAAAAATTAAAAAGGCAATATGATATGAGTCCAGATGACAGATGCCCTGTATGTGGCAGTCCTGTGCCCTCATAATTTTAGTAGCAGTTATACACAGACTTTGAGAACACGGATTTGGAGCCCGGTTTGTGGTATCAGATCCCAGGTAACCGGCTTTGGTTGCCCCCTCCTCTCACCCCCTTTTTCCCTGTACTTCTTTGCACGCTCATAGCACCAGTTCTAACGCCACAATTTTGACAACAGGGATTCTCATTAATACCTGCAGCTGGAATACTGAAGCTCCTGGATTTAAGTGTCAGAGGACAGAAGTAAATATCATCACACTGCACGAGGAGCAGGTGGGATCTGTGGGGGGGTAGGAGCTGCAAATACATGTGACGTGTCCAAGTGATGGTCCAACAGAATGAAGGAAAGCTGATGGTCCCATCACACCTGCAGAATCGGCCAGCTCTCAAGGCTGAAAGCAACAGCCAGTGCTGAGTTCCAGCTAAGGGTGGCATGTGGGAATTCCAGCCCAGTGTCATTTGGACTTTCGGTATTTTTCAAAAGAAGCTGGGAATCTGAATTTATATGTGTAATCGCCTGATATATGTCACTTTCTAAAACATTGGGCCAGATACACAAATCATGTGTACAAGCATCCCAGATCATAGGGTGACTGATTAGCAATCTCTGCAGAAGGCACAACCACATATGGGTGAAGCATAAGATTAGTCAACAGTGAATCCTCTGAGGAATTGAGAAACACTGTGGAAAGGACACGTGCTCCCACGCGCACACATACACACACACACAAAACACCATCCCTTGGCTAGGGAATATAACTGAATGCAAAGTACCAGCAGAGTCATTATACTTGTTCATACCAAAAAACAAAGGAATCACGCCAGATTATTTCCCTGTCACTCAGTCCCCACTTCTCACTTCTACCTCAAAAACACATTCTCCCCACAGGCTGCATCCTCTCTCTAGTCTGATACTGTAATAGTCTTCCTCTTCCTCAATATTCCCAAAACATCATTATTTCCATCATAGGTCAAGTTTTTCAGCAACAATAGTAGTAGTAATAGAAAAATACCTATAAATGATTGAATAAGAAGGGAAAATTCAGGAAGTGCAGTTTGGAGTTCTTCAAAGGGCAAAGGGCTAATTCTTTGTACCGACAACAAACAAACCAGAGGTGAAGTTGGGGTTTGGATTTTCCATTTGGAAGACGGATCCGTGCCTCTCTGTGGTGTGCTGTGATGACACTGGGCAGTCAGGCTGACAAACGCCGTCCTTGCTTTCAAGGCACTCAGACTCCAAACACATGTAAACACAAGCAGGCCCAACCAAACATGTGAGCACATTCACAGAGACTCATGAACTAGCTTGGTTCTGCCAAATGTCTACCAAGTAACAGACACTGTACAGAGACAGAATCTGTGCAGTGAGTTACCTAATCCCATTATAAGGAATCAAGTTAGAACTGTGTATAATAAAGAGTGAAAAGATAAGTTTTTAAATGCTTTCACCACTAACATGTCTGATAACGGTATCTTACAAACAAATAATAAATGTGAGCCCTCTGACACTGTTCGGCTATTCTGATATTTATTTATGCCCTGCCTATTTTCAAAACAGGATTCAAGGTGGCCCATGCAATTCAGTTACTATCCCCACTATTTACAGTGTATGTGTATATATGTCATATACACATACACAAACATATATAGTATATATACCATAATGTATTTGCATTCTTTTCAGATTCATTTGATGCCCCCGATCAATTGAAAAATGATGCTCCAGCATCTGATAACATATTGTAAATTCTATAATCTCACTCTCTTTTATTTTCCTTTGAGTGATTTTTCTTTGCAACGGGTTGGTTATTTTAAAAATTCAAAAAGAAATGAGTAATTTAACTTAATATTTCTTTTAATATTTTTAGACTCAGAATCTTTAATTTATGAATCCCAAATCTCAGCACTGACACAAATGTAGCATCCTTCTTGGCTCTTGTGATTCTTCATTTTCTCAAAATCAATAATGCATCAGTGTGAGAACACAGTGTCCAATCCCATTTTGGTTGATTACAGTGCGTCTACTTATAAATATATATTTTTAAATATTTTACAACAACGAAATATTATACTTTTCTCTTGGTAGTAGAATTAAAAGTGGCGAAAGAAAAAAATTTCTTTTTTTATTTCTCTGTTACCTATATTTTTGTAATATGTATTATTGTGTAACTAAATAATGGATTTTTTAAAATGCTATCTCTAGTCAAGATGAAGTAAACTGATAAAATGAGGTTTATCACAGCTTTGAAGTGTGTAGTTTAAGCAATGAAATGAAGACTGTATCATCTTCAGCACAGACTTTGTGATTTAACCCCTTGGTGGAGGAACGAAGGCAGCCAGGCTGTTGACTGGAAGCACAATGAGTGCTACGAAATGCCCCAACAGGTCTGGAAGCCCTTGACCAGGCAAACCAGCAGGATGTGCTACAGTCACTGAAAGAACTAGTGCGTGCACAGCTCTCAGCCTTCCTCTTTAAGAATCATGGTTGTCACCAGAAGATCTTACAGCGAGCTGAACAACAGTCCATTTCGAAGCTGGCTTGGAAGGACGGAGGGAGAGACACACCCAAGAGAAACAGATGGCTCAGGGAGTCACACTAGCACCACAATACCCACAGAGCCAGGATTTACGCAGCGTTCATGTGGGAATCCAATCAATGAAAATTTACCTGAAAAATTACAATATACTATAAAACATAAGCTAAACCAAGTAATACCTTTCACGAGCATCAGAAGTCATACAGCAAGTAACACAGTTTTTGGTAAGTCAAGTCACTGAGATCACGCTGACCAAACTGGGGTGATCAGAAACCACATGTGGGGCTCCCACACCTGGCGGCCAGAGGCAGGGCCACGTGTATACTCCATGGGCAAACAACCAGGTAAGATCTGCACGCTGAAGAAAGCCAACTCCACACGCACAGCAGGCACGCGTGGAGGCAGACTCAGGAGACAGCGCAGCTCAACCCACATACACAACTGGCAAAGCAGTGGCAACGTCTGAAGAAGCAGTTCCTCAAAAGATGGTGAGGCCTCCACGGGACCAGAGCGAGGCCTTCTCATGGCCGTGATAATGATCATAGAAAGGTAAGTGACATTTTCTTGGTTTGATAGAGGAGGGGCAGCTGCCCTGCCCCTTCCTTCCCCTTAGGGTGTCTCCTTAAAAACATATGAGACCCAACTTTTTGGTCAGGAGTTAGATCAATTGTCTCTAATTTTCCAATGCAAAATAACAAAAACCTCAAACTTTCCTCAGGAATCTCTCAGGAGGTAGACAGGAGACCCCCCACAAGGTGCATCCATTTGTCTCTCCAAGAGGTAAGTACCCATTGCACTTTCTTCTACGTTATGGTATAGCTGCATGAAATTCTTTCAGACTTTCCAGTCTTTTACCAACTGCCTGCATGCACCCAATCTGTATATTCAACAATAAATTGTGTTTTCTCAGTGTTTTATAATGAATAGGGGATTTTTTGTTGACATAATTTTTTATTTCCCCAACAGGGAAAACAATGTGAACTCCCCCTGACCCTACCCTTCAGTCTGGCTCCCCTCATGTTTAGCGGACAGCTACCTGTAGCAATTGGAGCTAAAAGCTTTCTGGACCAGGTGCAGCTGAAAATGGGTGTCCTAGCTCTGCTTAATAGAAAGAGCTTCTTTCCCCGACAACTACCACCACTGCAACAATCCTCTCTTTATAGCTCACTGGCCTACCCATCCCTGCACCAATCAGGGCCCATCTCTGAAGGTGGAAATGCTGGAGTCACACAGCTGAATGGAAGAGCTCTGCTCACCCCTTTCTAGGTGGAGGGTGAAAAGTCGTTTCTCTCAGCAGATCGATCCCAAAGTTGATCTTCAATTACAAAGACTCAGCATATACTACCAAATGTGTTTAACAATGACAAATACTAATAGGCTCAGTCAAAATCATTTATTAAGTACTCACTCTGTACTTGGCACAGCATGTGAAATATTTTTTTTTTTTTTTACGTTAACCATAGTAGCCTGGTGAAAGTCATTTCGCAAGTATGTTTGGAACCAAAACAAACAAAAAAATCAAATTGAATGAAAATAAACAACAGGAAAAAAAACAACAAGCAAACTTACATAAGATAGCCAAAACCTATTTGGAACCTGTTTAGGAATATGGAATATATTTTACTGTATGCTTCTTAGAGGTACTGGTGAATAGACATAAACTCAAACTTCTTAAGGAACCACTTGAATGGTTATGGCCCCTAAAACAATTAGTTGAGTTGCCATACCCATAGTCACGAAAACAAATCAATGGTAGACCGAGTGTGCAAGTCTCAAGCTCAAATCTCTGCTAGAGATGCTGTTTATCATGACACAAGGGAGCTTGTACAATCTCTTTCACAGTGCTAAAGAGGCTTAGACACCTGTGAGATGCCTCTGTTGAACCCTCCTCTACAAATCTCCCTGTTCTTTCCCCACTTCTATTTTTGTGGCCATCAACTGCTAATATGAAAAGAAAAATGGGAAAACTATAGCACACTAAAAGCAATGTCCCACTGCCTCCAAAAGGAACACATTTGAATGGCTCTTCACCGTGAAATCTATAAAAAATTCTCCACAGATTTCCTCGTTTATGTTCTATCAATTGAAATTTCAGATATGCAATAGTAACTAAATGAAAACTTGGCTCACCTTTGTCTTCAAAAGGGGAGAAGCAGATATCTGCCCGAACTCAAGTTCAGCAATTTTAAGTTTGCATATTCTCTACCTAAACTTTAAGTGTTAAAATTTTTTTTGAGAATCGCTTCACAAAACTGATAAAAATGCTTCTGCAATTTGTATGTCTCAGCTCTGCCAGATGAGCAACTGTGAAAGCCAGCCAAAGAAAATGCAGGCTTAAAGTCAGAACACACTTCCCCACAGTGAAGCAAGAGGCCTTCGCTACCACCCTCAGGAGACCAGGCCACAAACAAACTAAAGGTTTCAAATCAGAGGGAACAGAACACTCACACTTTACCCACCAGGCAATGGAATAAACTGGGCTTCATGAGCCAATGCTTAATTTTTTTCCATTTCTGTTTTAAAATATATGTATATCACAGACCAGGCATACATATTCAGACTTATTCCCTGCAAGTACCAGACAGGGTTTTAATTTAGCATTTGTAAGTAATTATGATCTCCCATAACGTTTCACAATAATGCCTCGATATTTCTTAGCAATGTGACTCAAGTAATTATGATCTAGTGTGTTTTGTAGCTAGAGAAATAAAAACGAAATGACCTGAAAAAAATTGGCTAATAATTTGCCAGAGGTCATAAATAAATGAGCAGCATATCCAGGAAGAAGTGTTTAATTTCCTAACTGTTAGCTCCTTTAGATAATCTTCTCAGCTCTTCATAACTTTTCAAAATCTAGTACATTTTTCTACACTGTGTGACGTCTCACGATACCTAAACTCCAAAGCATTGTGTACCCTATGAGCTATTAACGAGCTCTTATAGCAGAAAGAACACGTATTTATAGTGAATGCTGTCTTAGCTATTGTATTTCTATATATAAAAATCAAAATGTGGTTTTACATCCATATTATTCAATATTCTTAAGCTCTTTACCAAATCCCTTAAGGAATGAGTTGTGCCGATTTAAGTTTGAAATCTCATTTTTCCCTACAGTAAATTTATACATGGTCCTATTTGAAAAATCCTATCCAGTAAACAAGAGAATCATACGTATTAAGTCCCAATGGTGAATTAACAATCTTTGCAGCACAACTCCAAGAAAACAGGTAAATATGGAAACTTTGCATAACTGGATTTGTTTGTTTGCTTTTGTGAATAAATGCAGTAAAAGCCCTGATGTATTCACATCCATGAAATAAAAGTTTATGCTATTTTGCTCTCAGTTCCACACTCCTATCTCTTTCCAATACAACCACTTCTAAATGGTTTATGGATATATATAACATTAGGCATTTAAATGTATGTTCCTATCATTGTCATTCATTTATTTATGAAGCCTATAAATACTCACTGGGTGCTTACTAAATGCTAGAAGTTGTGCCAGTAAACAAAATAGACAATTTCTGCACCCACGGAACATACCACTGTTTAGAAGAGGAGAGACAAATATTTTCAGATATGGTTATTTAAATTACAATTACGATAAGTGCATCCTAACACTTTATGAGTACAGAGCATACCTACCTTACTCTGGGAGCTCAGAAAAGGTGTCCTTGGAGAAGTGACATACAAGCTCAGGCACGAAGGAAGAGTAGGAGTTGGCCAGAAAAAGATGGAGGAAGGTGCGTGTGTGTAAAAGCCATGGGAAGACCCATCGGGGAAGGGGACATAGACAATGTGGCCAGAGCGTAATTAGGGGGTGAGGTATAATAAAATGAAATCAGGAGTAAATCGGGGGTGGCGGTAACTATTTAGGGCTTTAAAAGCCAACTAATAACAGTGGGCAGCTATTGAAAGATTTTACTGAAAGGAGGTATTTCGGCTTAAGGAGGTATTTACACTCGAAGATCAGTCCAGCTACTCTATAGAAAGTGGAAGGAAGGAGATAAATAAGGTGAAGAAAGGAAGGAAGAGCCAGTTAGCAGATGACCATGGTCAGGGATCATTTTCAAAAAAGGTAGTCATGAATCTCCTACAAATATAATATTAACATGTGTCAAAGACTTCCACTTACTAATTAATGAGGTAACCACTAGGTTACAACTGGTTCATGGGAGAATTCCAAAAGTCACATGTTTACATGCAATAAAGGAAAGCTAAAACACATTTACAATGGATGCCAAAACAGGTCTATCCAAGGGTAATAATCAACTGACTTCCAAACTACTTTTCATTTTTATGATTAAGTATCATCTGCGTTGTTATCTGTGCCCACAGCTCAGAGTTGTAGAGCAGCTCAAAGATAATGGAAGGCAGATAACCCAGATGGATGTGCTGGCAGGACTCCCACTAATCTTTCCTGCTCATCTTAAAGTCTTTCACCATTTTTCCTAACTCAGATAACAATGACTTGGCAAAAGGAGGTGGTAAAGATGGGTAGAAATGGACAATGTTGAATCCATATGGTACTGGAATCAACAAGACTTGGTGTTTGAGACTTTGGCTGGGAAGGGGGCCACAAAGGAAATATCCAGGGAAGGAATTTAAAACAAATTCCTAAGTGGCAGAGATGCCATCAGGGTCTGTTTGGATTTCTCAGCACAGGGGCACTATTTCTCTATAGAGGGACCCACATTACAGGGAAGCAGCAGACTCAGTCAATTATTCTATTTTAAACTCCACCATGATATACCAAAGGACACAGAGAAAATAGAAATGACATAAAATGCCTTCCCTTCAACAGGATTTTTTTTCTTGTGCTAGTCTCTAGATTACCTAGTGACACTATACCCAAACATAACCTTACGCCAGATCATGGGGAGTTAAACTGTGTAAGGAGTCTAGGGAAATCTCCCAGTCTAGAATGTTTTCCCTTTCCTGGCCACCAGTACGGAAGCAGTCTGACTTATGGTCCTAAGACAGCCAGAGAAAAGAAAAACATATGGATGAAGCTTAGTGTCACTGCCATTAGCCCTCCATCTCATTATATGTAAGTACTCATAACTTATTTGACAAACCTATTCTAGACACATACAGGCTCCTTCTTGACTTGGATTTTTTTACTAGAAGTTATCTAAAAGGAAATATTTCCAGGGTCAGCTCTACTTTTATACTATTTCTCAAAAAAAAAACACAAGCTTTCAGCTTCGTCAGTTTACATAACTGCAGCTGCTACTAAAAATTATAACATTACCTTGTCTTTTCATTGTCTTGGCATAATTACAAACTTCCTGGGGCAAATAATTTACATGGAACTTATTTAGTATTATAAAATAGTATGACATTTAGTATTATAAAATAATACCAGGATGCCAAAAAAATGTATACAAGTGGACGCTTTGGTCAACGTTGCTCAAGCATTAGTTTGCTGTAATCAGAAGTGTCGGGACGCTGATAGCAACCACTTTGAGCACCTCTTGTAATCGCAGAAGTCAAATGTGACTTGTATTCATCTTTCGTTATCTGTATATATTGAGTATTACAATTTTAATACAGTTTTCCTTCCTTAAAATGTGTATACATTTTTTTGGCACTTACTGTATATACATGATAAATGTACAAATTTAAATATCAAATTCATGAAGTAAATTATTCTGGTACTTCTGGAAATCCAAAGCACCCAGATTTTACCTGTGCCTCTAGAACAAAATTAATTTATCAAAAAATTGCTATGTCTACTTTGGAATATTCCTACACAGAAAACCACCAGTTATGCAAGCACTCCTTTATTCTTGACCTTTCTGTCAAAGTCAGACAGTTTTCACATTCCTTACATTCTCAGAGACAAGATAAAATATTCCTCAACAAAAACTTGCAAACCTAAAAACATACTGCAATCAAATGAACAACTGAAAACATTGGGAGGTGGAGCAATTTTCACACTGCACTGTTACTCAAAGTAATCCTAAAACATTCTCATTTGGTTTCAAAGAAATACCAATGCTTACTTTCTTGACCTTTGCAACTTTCTCAAATAGAAAATTTTGAAAAATAATTACTAATTAAAATAGCTTTCATACTTTTAAAATACCATAATGGTGTTTCTCAGAGAAACGTTTATTTTTCGTCTTGCTCTATAGTGTCATCCTATAATCCATTAACCTGAAAATTCTCCTCCCATCTCAGACTTATAGGACAAAATCCCAGTAGCCTCTGGATGACCTAGTAACACCATAAAGGAACCAGTAAGGTTACTGGTTCAATAACCAATGGATAATTGTATTAGAACAAGTTTGAAAATAGCACTGCCAATTCCACTCTTCAGCCTGCTCTGCCTCTAAAAAAAATATATCGATCAAAACATTGACTATGACCCAAGTAGTTAGAAATGCTGGGAAAGAACAGATCTTTGGGGAAAGAAGTGAGGAGGTTCACAAGAAAAGAACCACAGGGCAAATAAACCTCATTAGCCACATCCATAAGTATGAAAAATCCCTAAAATTTCTGCATAGGGTTAAATGGCTGCCTGAATAATAACAATTTGATTTTAACCAGGCAAAAGAAATCACTATCTTTTCAGCTAAGTGAACAAAAAATTTTCCCAATGATATATTCATTTCCTAAATGTTCCCAGGATTCACAGAGTCAAAAAGCAGAACATTTTTGGCTTGATATCCAGAGAATGCCAGGTAAAAATAAAGAGCTGTTTACACCATGAATGCATTTACATCAGAATGTCCACATCAACCTATTTTAGAAGAGTATGAAGGAAGAATAAATGTAACTGTATATTTCTGTTAGATCACATTCCATGGGAAAAGTTCACTGCACTTTCAACCAAACTCCATCAAACAGAATAAGGCATTTCAATCATAAAATTTTTGAAAGTCTCCGTTACCTTTGAAAAGCGAGCATTTATCCATTTGGTAAAAGTTTTCTTCTGCACGTCATTGTGTTCATCTGTGAAGGGAAAAAGGAGAGAGAAAAGTATGAGCTATTGTACCTTTAGTAAGGGTGCTAAATAAGATCATCTCCATCCTGGACAATTTTAAATAGCGCTGTTAGTAGAGTTCATGAGACGCAATGATCCACAGCTAAGGAAGGACGTGATGGCTGACGGGTCAGCATGTGGAGCCCGAGAAAGCCGGTAGCAATCGGAGTCTCAGGCACCTTGCCCAAGGGAGCTGGCTCTTCACCCTAAGCGATGACACACGGCCACCAGCCATTAAATCCACCGTTGTGGGATAGAACCAGGACCTCACTTGTGAACTACTATATGCAATACAGAGTCACATTTTGTTGAAGTAAAATTTCAGCATGATAAAAATGTTTGCATGTTAATCAAAAAATTCATGTTTCCCTCCTTTTCATACAAGTCCTACACCTCCCAGGAAAAAACTAGTATAAGGTTTAGGGTAAGTATAATATAAGGTTCATAGTCAATTAACCTGTTTTCCTGTAGTAAAACTCACTTGGCAAGGTTTTAATGATCTTATTCTATAAAAACAACCTACACATTTTGCAAATAGAGAAATCGGTCATTTTTTTTAAAAAATGATCAACTTTGGTTTCGATTACAAATTCATTTTCCAAGGCACAACAAACGAAAGTTGACTTTAAAACACTAAAGCATCCTGAACTTCTTGAAGATGGGCAGTTATTCAGTTGGTTATAAGGAGACTGGGTGGTATACCTAAGAGAGCAAGGGGCTTTCAAAGCACACAGACCACATCGCAAACTACTTATCCTGTGGCCTTGGTAAGTCGTCCTAACATCTCCGAGTTCTCATCTGTAAAATGCGGATGAATAGCACCCAGCTTGTAAGGGCACAGTGAGGATTAGTGAACATAAACAGAAAACACTCGGCAAAGAGCTGGTATTCAGTTCTGTTGTTCTTGGTCTTGCTATAATTATTATAATATACGTGTAAACAAGGCCAATAAACATCAATTTTACCCTTTCTTTTACTTCTAATCATATCCGTTTCAACTGCTTTCCAATTCTCTGTTACAGCCAGCAAGACGCGTTGGCTTAAATCCTACAAAGCAGCATGTTAGCAATCT
This sequence comes from Rhinolophus sinicus, assembly GCF_057876585.1. Lineage (NCBI taxonomy): Eukaryota > Metazoa > Chordata > Mammalia > Chiroptera > Rhinolophidae > Rhinolophus > Rhinolophus sinicus. The sequence continues at coordinate 19,121,613 of NC_142502.1, forward strand.
CTAAGTAGTTCTGAAAGCTGCCTAAGGAGGGTTTGGAAGAGTGCAGAAAGCTGTGGTTTTGTGTAGCTATATAACCTGCTCGTTCCACTACCATCCACACTGCCAGGCTGCCTCCCACATGACAACAGGAACAAATAACAGAGAAGGCCCTGCCCTGCATGTGTCAGTCTGAAGGGGCTTCCTTCCACACAGACCTCATTCATCTCTAACAGCAGAATTGGAAGTTCACCCCCTACTTCACCACGTCTGTGGTATCTTTGGTGCTTACTCTCTGCTGGAAGGAGAGTTTGTCATTAAAAGGCCCTTCCTGGAATAAATATAGCAGCAGCTTCAGAAAAGAGTACACTTCAACAGATCCATAGAGGTAATTGGAGATTGACGCCAAGACACAAAGGGGGCAATTGGATGAAAAACAAAACTGCTCTCTAAGAAACTTCTTGATGTTAATTGTGCTGACAGGAGGCCTTCCTTCCAGAAAGGACAAGGTAGTCAGCATCAGCCCCGCTTTCAGGCTTTCTGCTATCTGATCAGTGCCACATATAACACATTTATTAACCAAGAGAACTTGCTTACACACTTTGAATGTCCCAACCTTGACCATCACACCCAAGAAGGACAAACCTGAGATTATATACAGAACATAAGGCAGCCAGACACCAACCTGAAGAGGCACTACACCAGCCCCACCAATATGGATTCCGTATTAAATATTTGTGTTTGGAGCACTTGGAAAATGTAATTATTTGTCCCACTACCTGACAAGCATTTATTTTTATAAATTTTGCCATATCTATGATTCTTTAATGCTATGAACAAAATATATACATAATGCCCATAAATTCTCTAAATTTCTAATCTTCATACAACTTAAGAATGCTTGATCATAAAAATGGGGAAATTTGTAAGGGATAAATATTACTTTTTTTTTTCTTAACCTCTTTTCTAGGCATTTTGCCTTCTTATTTTCAAAAACATATTAAATTATCTAATACTATACAGGTTCCCCTCCAGGTATAGAGTAGACAAAGATATTAGTGCCTGTCACCTTATCAAATGATAAATAAGGCCTTTCAATTTTATCACATGTAGGCCGGCCCGGTGGCTCAAGCGGTTGGAGCTCCATGCTCCTAACGCCAAAGGCTGCCAGTTCAATTCCCACATGGGCCATTGGGCTCTCAACCACAAGGTTGCCAGTTTCACTCCTTGACTCCTGCAAGGGATGGTGCGCTCTGCCTCCTGCAACTATGATTGAACACGGCACCTTAAGCTGAGCTGCCGCTGAGCTCCCGGATGGCTCAGTTGGTTGGAGCACGTCCTCTCAACCATAACATTACTGGTTCGATGCCCGCTAGGGATGGTGGGCTGTGCCCCCTGCAACTAACAACAGCAATTGGACCTGGAGCTGAGCTGAGCCCTCCACAACTATAATTGAAAGGACAACAACTTGACTTGGAAAAAATCCTGGACGTACACATTGTTCCCCAATAAAGTCCTGTTCCCCTTCCCCAATAAAAAATCTTAAAAAAAAATGTTTTATCACATATAGAGTGAAATCAAATTTTAAAAATAGATTACTACCATACAGAGATGTTTGTAAAAAAATTAATAAGGTCTTTGATCTTTGGGTCTAATCAAAGTCTGAATATGAACCTAAGTAATTGACATGAAATAAAGTATTTGTAAAATATAAATTATTGAACACAAACATTTCAAAAATACTTCAGAATTTATATAAAACTCTATATTCACTTTCATGATACAGCTAAAGAGGAAAAAAAGAAGTTTCATATTTCAATAAGCCTTTGTTCAAGCGTATACACACACACACACACACACACACACTCACCCCTTATTTCCTACCAGATAGGAATTCAGTTAAATAGGAATTTGCCTGCAGCTTTTCAATTATGAGATTAAAAATATAACAAATTTGGAACACACACTAGTATAGAACCGCCTTCCACACCACAACAATTAAAGTGTCAAACTTAGCCCAGGTCTCCGTATCAGAGAGGTAAAAATATGCTGCCAAAGTGGTAGCAAGACAACTAAAAATCTAAGTCATGCCATTCTGATCAATCATTTTGCCTCCCCAGAAATTACTACAGAATTTCAAGTCTCAAATTTGCTCGACTCTCCATTATCAAGCCGTTAATTATTTTAATTTCTCCAAAACAAAAATGTGTGTGCAGACAACACAAACTTACACATAGCTATTTATATATGTATTAAATGAATGAGTCTAATTTATGCTCTAAATATATTCTTTCAGGTTTCCAAACAAGTGTGTTTTGTGGTTGTTGTTGTTTTTTAATTTGGATTTTAGAAAAACATTTCGTTTTGAAAGCCCTTCCTGGCTTAGTAAATCTTACCCATTATCGACCTTTCTCCATTATGGGGACAAACATGAGACTGAATTAGGAGAAGAAAAATGTGTTAAATCCCTTAAGGCTTTTACAAATTCTTCCTCTAAATATTTTGCTCTTCTTAAAATGCTTTTGACATGCTCATGCAGATCCAAGGGCCTTGGTGGCTGCCTCGCCTGGAATTTTATTTCTGTGATGGGTAAAAGAAATGAAGCAAGAAACATCAGCCAATCTGCCTGATAAATCTTCAAGAGAACTAGTTTGAAAGTTTTTTCACTTCACCAGCTCAAAGGCATATCAAAAATTCCTTTAGCAGAACTTAGCAACAAACCTCAATTTAAATTTTAAACTGGAAATATGGCAGAGAATTAGCAGTTGTTTGCCCTATGGAAACACACAGGTCTCAGGAACACGTGCACCACTATTAAAACTCAACCATTAGAGAGAAAGCAGGACCCTCTAACATTTTCAAAGCAACTGAAGAGTGCCCAATTCACTAGCGATACCCTGAGTTCCATAAAATGCAGCTATTCAGAAAAGAAGTCCCTAGGCTTTAGGTCAAAAAAGAAATGTCCTGTTGGATGATTTCACAAACTTGGACTGATTTTAAAATTGAAGCCTCTTTCACGAAATTTAATACAACTTAGAACGTCAGTTGCTCATTAGCAAAAGAGACGATTTTGGAAGCAATGAAAGCATTTCAGACCATACTCCCACCTCTTTTTCTAAGTACTGTTTGAAACAACCCCAAAATAAATCTACTACTAAAGCTTGGACATGTCATTCTCCTGTCTTATTTTCTCAGTCCCAATTTTTTTGGTCTCTAAAAAACACCAATTCATTTATTCAAACAATATGTATTAAAATATCATCCAGAAACAAAAATATTATGTAATGATTTGTAAAGTACTATAAATATATAGGCAATGAAGCAGAGACAAGAGGAAGCAGATGATTAGCAAGCAGAGTACTTAAACTCCGGAGTTCGTTTCAAAATCTGACATCCTCAGAGGACCTGAGGGAAAACATAAAAACTGAAAATGTGCTTTGCAAAACTGTCAAAACTACTTACGTGTATAAGACATTGAGACAATTAACATGTCAAACGACATGTTTGTAAGTTTATCGCATTTATACTTTGAAGTTATTCAAGCTAAAAACTGCATTTAAAATAGACGTTTGCTTCACTCTGGACAAAACAAGTTGATGGTCTCTCTGGGAGGCATGGAGATGGATGGAGTGAGAAAGAAGAGGAAACAACTACACTTTTCAAATGAGAAGCTGAGACCCAGGGACAAAAGTTACATGAATCACCCCGGTACCCAACAACAAGTAGTAGAGTCACAAACGAAACCTAGTTAGCATGACCCATCCACTCTGCACCAAAACTCATTAAAATGATGGAGCCCCATCTTAACTGAATACAGAATTCGCATCATTTTCATCACTGGAGGACAATGTATGTTCCGGCTGAGCACCAACCCAATCCACCCAAACCGCCCACCTTACTATCACAGATTCACAGTGTTATAAGAGCACCTGATCCAACCCCACCCTGAGACCAGAACTGTCAGAAGCTTATCCCATGCTATGCAGTTAGTTGGCTCTACAAATCCAGTCAGGAGCCAGGTCTCCTTACCTAATACTCCTCTTGCTCTCAACATTACCTTTTTTTCTAATCTCTATATTCAGATATGAGTCACAAACCATATAATTCAGCCATTTAAAGTTTGTAATTCAGTGGTTTTTGGTATATTACATTATTAATTTTTTAAATTGTGGTAAAATACATATAACATAAAAGTTGCCACTATATCAAAATGCATGATTCAGTGGCGTTAATGACACCCACAGTGTTGTGCAACCATTGCCACTATCTAGTTCCCAAACTTTTTCATACACGTAAATAGAAACTCTGTAAGGGCCTTCCCTCAGGCCTTGGTAACCTCTAATCTTTCTCGCTGTGTATTTGCCTCTTCTAGATTTTTCACAGAAGTGGAATCACAAAATATCTGTCCTGCCCTGTCTGGCTTATTTCACTTAGCATAGTGTTTTCAAGGTCCAACCATGCTGCTGCAAGTGTCTGAATCTCATTCCTTTTTAAGGCTGAATAATAATAGTTTGTTGCATGTAGATGCCACATTATATTTATTCATTCATCTGTTGGTGGACACTTGGGTTGTTTCTACCTTTTGGCTATTGTGAATAAGGCTACAAAGAAAACTGGCATATTGGTATCTGTTTAAGTCCCTTAAGTGGCTTTCAGTTCCTTTGCATAAACTATACCTAGGAGTGGAACAGCTGGATCGTATGGTAATTCTGTGTTTAGATTTTTGAGGAACTGCCAAACTGTTTTCCATGACAGATGCACCATTTTGCACTCCTACCAGCAATTGTACATGGGTTTCAATTTCTCCACATCCTCACTAACACTTATTTTCCTCTTTTTATTATTATAGCCATCCTCGTAAGTGCGCAATGGTATGTTGTGGTTTGGATTTGCATTTCTCTAATGAGTAATGATGCTGACCATAAGATTGCGTTCTGAAAATGCAAAAACTCCAACTTTGAGATATCCTGAAGACTTTCTGAAAAGCCCAAGTTCAATAGCATGATACCCCAAGTAGCTGAGGTGCAGAGATAGCTCTTTTGCATTTAATCCACACGATACTGCGAAATGATTAATCTACTTCCGAAGATTTATTTTCAGAATTAAATATATCTATTAATTCTTGACCATCTTCTAATTTTAGAGTTTACTTATCTCTTACTTACTTTTTCCCTGAGGAGCTCCTCAAGTTTTTTAAACAAAGGCATAGGAAGACAAGTGAAAATGTGTTCCTACTTTCACTTTCTAGAGCTGCTAAACTTAACCTGAAGAAGCTCTGGGAGATTTATAGGAATCTGGCCTTGTTTGAAACCTTCTCTCCAGAAATATCCCTTGGAAAACTCTTAACACCTTTGACATCAACCATAGTATGTGTTTTGCAAATGCAAAAAAATAAGGACTCAATTTATGGGAAAAGAAATTGTACATTTTACATACAAACACTTCACTTTGGATCTTGGTCCTGGGAACGAAAGAGTTTTATGAAAATCACTTGAAATGTCACAGGACAAGGAGAGGTTATTTAGGAGTTGCTGAATGAGTCATAAGGATGATGAATCACTGTCATGGAAAGCCAATAGAAAGTATTTTTTATTTATTGACAAGAGTTAGTTATTTTTAAAATTTCTGTAAAATTTGATTCCTCATTTTATTCCTATTAAAGATCTATTGTGTTCTACAAACTGTCTACAGAAGTCTCAAAAAAGAGTGACTGTTTCATATACATATATCTCTAGATGTATGAAAATTCATGTAAATTTGCATGAATTTTCATGGGAGTGGAGAAAAAAATTTTCTGACTGTAAAAAACATTCCAGTGACCTGACTTCAGACTTTGTCATGACAAGTTCTAATTTCCAAAATAGGAAAAAACAACATGTCTTTTCAAGACTGCTAAACATTCAGTGTTTTTCTGATTTTAATTACTTTATTATTTTCCCCATATTATGAGGAATCCAAGAGATTCTTTTAGAGTCCTCATAAGCCCATATGATAAAACAATAAAATAACCAAGAAATAGTAATTCTCAAACTAAAAATTTTATAGAAAAAGACGACACTTTCAGTACTCACATAGCTCCCTGCACTCCTACGTAGGAATGCTATTATTGTCTATAGAGCTGGTGTAGAAAACCTTTACCTGTGTACAGTATGTCTTCTAAATCACGACTTTGGGTCGTCACATTCAGAGATATATATAGCTGTAGATATGAGATATATATACATACATATATTTATTAATCAGTGAATGAGCTTTGTAGATGCCAATGATAACCTTCCAAAGCCAACAACTCCAGTGCATTAAAAGGCGTGGCAATAGGGTTTGGTTTCCCTCCTTTGAACTACTTCCGTTGTGTCAGGGCCCATATAAATACCTTGGGACAGAGGGAGACCCATACAACAACAACCCATATAAGCATGAGTGCTGTCTTTCAATTGAGCTAAGCAGAAAGTCCCCAGGTCGCCGCAAAGAGCAATGTGACCTCAAAGAACTTGAGAATTAAAAAAAAAAAAAAAAAAAACATATTCCAAGATTCTAGACCCTTGCAAAAGTCTAGACAACCGGAGAGGATGAACATTCCTGCAAACAGAGCTACCAGGCTTCTTACAACACCCCAACATTTGGAGGGTCACGGGGGCTGGGACTCTTCCCTTCTTTCTCTCCTCTTCATCTTCAGTACCCACCTCTTTCTTCTGCCCGCCTCGCTTCTTTGAACATCCAAACCTTCCTCCATCCTGCCTCCCTGAATATTCTTTTACAATGCCCATCGCTGGACCTGCCTTGGCCTGGGTCATCATTCTGCAATGCTCAGCCATAGGGCCTGCCTTCCTCCTGCCTGCGTGGGTCCTGGCTCCCCTGCAACAATCCAAGTGCCAAGTGAGTCTGTTTCTTCTATTTCTTTTATGGCATATCTTTTTGCATCTTTTCTCTCTCTTCTTGAAATCTCCTGTGAGACGTCTATCGTATATTCATATGTTAAAAGATTTCAACATACAAAGGGTAATGTTATGTTTCTGTTAGTTTAAGTCAGAGGCTTCAAACATTGTGTGTTCCTGAACCTCTAAAAGAATTCCCATGCACATTTTTAAGTTAACAACTAATATTTGTGGTGAATTTAAACAGGTAAGAAAATGTAATTTCCAGCATACTGTTAAGGAGTTGCAAATTTAGCTCATTCAATTAATAGAAAACGTCTCCTCTAGTACCCTAATTGGCAAAACTAGTCCTCACTGTCAAACTAATCAGCTAAATCACACTTAATTTCTGACAAGGGAAGTATGACTTTAGTTTTCTATTTAAAAACCACATTCATATGTATCTCCCGGGCAACAGCTCACATCAGAATTCTCATTCTAAAATGGATGGATAAAGATGGCGGGCACAAAGCCTTGTCCCAGATGCAATTAGGCACTGACCATTTTAATAATTTTTAAGGGAGTGTTATTATTGGCTTTGCATTCTTAAATTGTCCCCTAATTTGGTGCCTCACCACAATGTAACTCAGTAAGATTTGGGGAGGGAGAAAGGTGTTTCTTTCTTTTGTAAAGTGGAGGAAGGGAATCCTGAAAGGAATGATGGGAAAGGAGAAGGCAGGTACCTAAGAGGCTTCCTCAGATCCTTAACTACTGGAAAAGCTGGTCCCAGGGCGACACACATATTCCTGTGTGCAAACCGCTCTAGAGGCTCGCAGTTGTCCCAATCCAGGGTAACACTCCAAAGAAAATTGTGAGCTGCAATTTAATGAGAAAGGCTAAACTCTAGAGGTGGCCACTAGAAAGGCACCAGCTATCTTTGTTACCATTAACACCAGAGACTTTGCTAATTAATTTAATGAATGTGATAAATGTGTTTTTACTGTAGCTTGAGAATTGGCAAAACTAGAACATTAGAAACATTCTCCCACTGGTGAATTTAATGTTATTTAGTGAACGTGAATTGGCCAAAATATTTTATTGACATCTCCCACCCCTGATTAAACAGAATAAAAATCTAGCAAGTGTAGGGAGGCTAGAACCTCAAGGCCCTGTGTTCAGCCATTGGCTAGGATGATTCTAGTCACGCGGTGCTGGCTAAATCCTGTAACTAAGTCCTCTCTCTACAACATCCTTGTCCAATAGAAATACAATGTGAGCCGTATACATGATTTTCAAATTTCTAGTAGCTACATGAAAAAAGAGGTAAAATTAATTTTAGTAATATGCTATTTAACCCAATATATCCAAAATATTATCATTGCAGCATATACTCAATATTTCAAAAACTACTGATATTTGACATTCTCTTTTTCTTACTAAGTCTTTGAAATCCAGTGTGTGTTTCACGTTTACAACACATCTCAACTCAGAGAACGTACAGTTCAGGGGCTCAGTAGCCATAGCCCTGCATTGCCCAGCACTAAAATATTGCTGCAGTTACTTGAACTAAAACGTCCTGTTCTGCAAAAGGACAGAGAGCTGCAGCTTACCAAGCTTACGAAATGGATTGCGTGAACTCTGTTGAACCTGCTTGCTAATAATGATCGTTCAACGAATGCCAATGTGCCTGGCAGATCTGCTCTGAAGCTTGCCTCTGTTATAACCCTGACAGTGGGACAATGGGTATCCCCCACACCCAACTTTTAAGCACTGGGAATTAACATTACTGAGCAAAAAGAAAGCAAAAATTAACAATTGTGCACGACCAAATTGGTTGAAATCATTTTGTAAGACTTCTAGTCCAATAAATAGACACAATAAGAATTGGAAATATTTTCAACCCTTTGTTATATTCATCACTTAAAGTTCTATACGTCCTATTCATTTAATGAAAATTAGTTGTTCAATCTATTATGTGGAAAACACTGTACAAAGAAAAAAAGAGTACCATTTAGGGAGCACCAGATCATATTTTACTGGACACCTCCTATGTCTGTCCAAAAAGAGATCCAGGTGCTGCTTTCAAGAAGCTATGGGGTGAAGGGTGAGATAAGTATATAGATAATTGTAACTTACGTATTAGGTACAAATACCTTCATAAATTCATAGGAAAAGTATTTCTTCTTGATGGGGGTGAAGAGGAGATCAGAGAAAGAGTCAAGGAATAAGTCGCATTTGATTTAGGCCTTGCATTGATATGTTTGAGGCATGTACAAAAGGTTGGAAAGGGCATCTGCGGAACAGAGAACAGCAGACGCCAAGTTTAAAAGGCATGAAAGGGCAGGACACACAGACAAAATTGAGTAGTTTTTCTGGCTGGATGGCTTTTGGAACAGAGCAGCAATGCCACTGAATTTTGGAAATAGGCTGCAGCTAGATTGCAGAGGGTTTTGAATATCAAGCTAAGGGTTTAACAAAGCAAGCAATGTGGGCCACTGATTTTTTTTCTGAGCAAAGGAGTGATGCGATCGTAAGTGTGCTGTAGATGAGTTTAATATGAAAATTGGGTTAGTAGCGAGAGAGACTGGGAGAAAGGAAGCTATTTTGAGGCTTCGTATTATAACGGCCCACGCTAGACATCTGAAAGCCGTAAGTAGTAGAGTAGCAGTGAGATTAGAAAGGAATAGATGGATGCATGAGGTAGTGACCTATGGAGGTAAGGTTGACGGAACCTGACTACCAAAATATTGTACGGGTAATGAAGGAGAGAGAGAAGTCAAAAAACTTCCCAGGCTTTGGGGTAACTTGAAGGATGGTAGTGCCTCTCCATTTGGGGAAAAAAAAGAAAAAAGGCACAGGAGAGGAGACAGTTCTTCTTTGTCCCTAATGAGTTAAATATTAGCATGATATTCAGGTGAAGATATGCGTATCAAGCAAGTCCATGAAAACGCAAGACTAGATCAGACAGGAGACGGTCTTCACATAAGAGACACTATCTCAAAAGCTCAGAAGCTCACCTTTTCAAAGGAAAGGCATATTCAACAGTGTTAAAGCAAGCAACGGGAGAAGTCGGGGAAATGAGGCCTGAAAAAAGATAAGTGAATTTGACCGCTAAAAACCAGCTGGCATACGATGTGGTGAGGAACAGAGAAGCTGGGTTTAGGGCTGGCAGACATGTGAATTATTATAAGTTTTCCTGGAGCAATATGACAATATTTCAAACAAAAATATTTTTACATTATATAAGCACTGACTCAGAAATTCTGGAAATGTATCTTAAGGAAATACTTAGACACACAAATATTTAGATAAATTTAAAAGGATGTTCTTCAAAGTACTCTCCATAATTGGAAGAAACCGTAAACAATTGGAATGTCCATTCATGGAGATTGTTTAAATGTATATTTTCATGCATAAATACAGCCCTTAAAAATGACACTATAAGGAAGACTATTTAAAGAAAAAATAGGAGGATTTTCACAACATATTAAGGAATAAAAGAGTTGGTCATTAAAGACTCTATACAGTGTTTCATTTATATATTGCATGCATATATGATTAGAAAGACAAGAATCAAAATATTAGCACTGTTTATTTCTAAGAAGACCTAGAGAGATTCTTATATTCTATTTTTACTAGCTATACATGCTAATTTTTATAATAAATATATAATACTTCTGTGTTGTTTTTTTAAAGCACCCATCCTGCAAAAGGTGTGTTTTTCTCCACTTGAATGTAGGCAAGTAGGAAGGGAAAAGAATTTGGCGGCTAAAAAATAAATGGGGCTGAGAGAAGGTCTGTCTGTCTGCTTTGGAGGGGGATGGCAAGAATAAGAGAGACTTCTGCATATCTGTAATTACACGTAGACAGGAAGGATCTAGGAAGGAGGGAGGGACTTCGGATGCCAACACTCAATACACAAACAGGGCTCTCTTAAATAAGGAGCCAAACCCCACAGGATGGGGGAGAGAAATATATCAGGAGCCACCTTCCTCAGCTAGATGCAGTTAAGGTCACATAGTTCTAAAAATGAAACCCTCCAGGTTAAGTTGCTTTTACTTATATCCACCTCTCCAGTCATTTTTCTACTTCAGTCTGAAGAGGTCATTAGCCAGATGTAAAATAACAGTGCCCTCTCTTCCCATCTTCTAGCCTATTCACTATGGAAACACTGTTGAAGACAGAGTTGCATCATTCAAAATACACCTTCTGCAGTAAGTTCAAGGATTTCTAGGTAAAATGGTCAGGGTAGTGATCAGTTGTTAAAATAAAAATACAGAAAATAGAAGATTAATGCAAACAAAAAATGTTACTACCGATCATGCCGAACTACCTAGACTTTCTCAAGGCCCTAACATTTCACTCACTTTCGTAGAAAGAACATACACCTGGGGGCAAAATAAGGAGTCTCCGTTCTTTGTTCACATATTTTAATGAAATTCCACCTGCTATAAATATAAATTTCAAAATAAGAAAAACTGAATATGTTAGAAGTACTTTTTAAATTTTTTCTATCTTAGAGTTAAAATGGTGAGCCATGACAAGTTAAAACAAAGATGTGAGATAATTTTCAAAAGAGAGAGAGTCAGTTTAATAACTGAATTTTCAAAATTTCAAGTCCATTAAAATGCAGTCCTTTGTCCAAGATAAATATTTATAATGAGCAGGGAAAACAAGCCAGAAAGGAAAACCATGTTTCCCTTTGAAACACCCAGCGGTAAAAATTTTTTCCCATGGACCTCACAGTGAAGAAACTGGTCCATGAGGCATAGCACTCTTCACTTAAAAGTATATAAGCTGAAAGTCAATGAATAAAATAACAACTATTTAGTATCATGTTGAAAAATGCATCCTCTCTCACTTTCAATTTACATAGCTGTGTAAAAAGTTTGCATGAGCTGTTAATATTTTTTATTGAAAAGCTTATTTAGGTAGGGATGGACAAGGGACATAGATAAAATCCAGAGATTGAACAAAAATGCAAGAAACCTCATACTCAAGCCACTCTCCAACATGCCAATGTCATCCTCCATGATCATTTATCCTAAGTCACTGCTGAAAATTAGGAGCTGCCTCAAGTCAGCACTACCTTTACTTAATAGTCTTCTGTGGGCCTGACACTTGTTTGTCTTTTCTGAAAATTTGTAAATTCAGTCTGTGGGTATAGCAAACTTGGTCATTATTTTCCACGTAAAACAGCTCTTCCGTTTTTGTTTTTGTTTTTTTTGTCTTAAATGTACCTCTTTTAAGTATCAAAAAGTCCCGATTAATTTAACTTAGTTGAAGATTAATTTGATTAATTGAGTTGAAGAGGAGACGAACAAGTTCCTGTTTGCTCTTCTGAAATAAATGCTTTATAGCCAGTCATTATAATTTCTTTTCACTTTCATCCTTGTAGCCTGAAGAGTCCTAATCATTTTAGTAAGTTTTAGAAAAATAGAAATCCAGAATTTCGGTATCCTTCTCTAGACGTTTCTCACTGTTAAATCATTTCTTAAGAGACCAGAATCTCAGAGCGTAACTCCTGTGTACAGTCAACACAGCTTTGCAAAGGAAGGATAATGTCCTATATTTTCTCTCCTGTTTCCTTCCTAATGACACCCTAAAAACTAGGATCCTTTTGCACTGCAGCAACTCAATGACCAATGCTTTGTGAGAACACTACAATTACTCCTTCCCTTTCATGATCCTAGACTATACAAAATATAATTCATGATGACAAATTTTTCTTGAAGTTAGCAAGACAGTGAATCAAATAAAAAGGTTCAGACAGATACTCTTTCTTGAAAGCTTTAGCATTCTCTCAGGACAAGGGTAAGACAGCAAACCTGACTGAGTCCAATTAAAAGCACATGCAATAATACACCCAAAAGAACTGAAAGCAGGATCTCGAAGAAACAGCTGCAAATCCATTTTCACAGCAGCATCACCCACAATAGCTAGAAGGTAGAAGTAACCCACATGTCCTTGATGGATAAATGGATAAACAAAATGTGGTATACACGTACAATGGAATATTGGTCAGCGCTTCAAAAGGAAGAACATTCTGACACATGCTACGACATGGATGAACCTTGAAGACACTGCTAAGTGAAATAAGCCAGTCATAAAATGATAAATACTATATGACTCCATTTATATGAGGTACCTACAGTAGTCAAATTTATATAGACAGGAAGAAGTATGGTGGCTGCCACAGTCTGGAGAGAGAGGAGAATTGGGAGTTATTGTTTAATAGGGACGGAGTTTCCATTTTACAAGATGAAGAGTTATAGAGATAGATGGTGATGATGACGATCGCACAACAATGTAAATGTACTTAATACCACTGAACAGTTCACTTAAAAATGGTTAACACAGTAAATGTTATGTTATATGCAATGTACCCCCAAAAATGGGGGGAAGCACATGCAATAAACATTTTTCATTTTTGTTTCAACTTGATTTTCAAAGAGATATTGAGTATGTTTCAATTCATACATTCCTCAACAAGACAAAGGGGGAAATTTCACTTGGTTCCAATTTCATCTTTTAAAACTCTTATTTTCAACGTATCATTCGTTTTGGCATATGAATGCAGGTATTCTAAATTCTAGAATCAGAGTTGTTTTCACCATGACCATGTCTCTAGATATATTACTGAAGAGGGAAATGTCTATTCAAACTCATTGTGGTAGATACTGTTCCCCCCCAACACCCTTTCTCCCCTTCTTTCTTATCAGTCTAATCTCATTTTTTCCCTGAAGCAAAGTGGGCAGTGACAATATTCACTTTCCCTTGCAATTAGGGATAACCATATGGCTCAGTGTTGGCCAAAGGTGAGCAAAAGGGTATTGGGTGGAACTTCCAGCCAAGCTATTATTTCCGTGACAAAAACTACGAGATTCAGCTGGCGTGAACATTCTACCCTTGGCCTTCCATCTTTCTCCACGAAGACAGAAGCAGCCAGTGTCCCTGAACAGGTAACCAGCCTTGGATTGCCTACCTACAGACTGAAGGTTACTGCAGAAAAATGAATTCTTCTCAATTAAGCCAGAGTAGTAGGGTTTCTCTTACTCGCAGGTAAACTCATTTGTATTTCAATTTGTTACCACTGAGTTAATAAGTCTGAGGGAAGAAAGTCAGGAATATTTCTAATCTAGAGATGGAGTTAGATATCTACCTTTGTATAAGGAACACTGATAAGACTAAAATGTAACAGCCCCCACGTCACTAACCCCATCTGAGAGGTAATGCTAAAAGATGCTTAGATTAGTGAGATGAGTGCATGGACGATGGTCATGAGCCTCAATCCACACATAATATTTTCTTTCTTTTTTCATTAGTTTCAGGCATACAAAACAACATAATGACTAGACATTTACACCCCCTCAAAAAGTGATAACCCCAACAAGTGAACTACCCCTCTGACACCATACATAGCTATTATAATACCATTGTAATATATTCCCTATGCTGTACTCTACATCCCATGACCACACACACACACACACACACACACACACACACACACACACACACACTTATATACTTAATTATAGTTGACATTCAATATTATTTTATATTAGTTTCAGGTGTACGGTGCAGTGGTTAGGCATTTATATAATCTATGAAATGATCCCCACAATAAGCCCAGTACCAATCTGACACCTTACATAGTCTTTACAGTACATTATTGCTACTGTACTTCACATCCCCGTGACTATTTTGTAACTATCAATTTGTACTTCCTAATCCCTTCACCTTTCTCACCCGTCCTTCCACCCCCTCCCATCTAGCAACCATCAGTTTGTTCTCTGTATCTACGAGTCTTTTTCTGTTTTGTTTGCTCATTTATTCTGTTCTTTAGATTACACATATAAGATCATATGGTATTTGTCTTTCTCAGTCTGACTTATTTCACCTAGCATAATATCCTCTAGATCCATCCACGTTGTTGCAAATGGTAAGATTTCGTTCTCTTTTATGGCAGAGTAATACTCCATTGTATAAATGTACCACAGCTTCTTTATCCAATCATCCATGGATGAGTATTTTGGTTGTTTTTCCATATCTTGACTATTGTGAATAGCACTGCAGTAAACATAGGGCTGCATAATTTTTTCGAAGTAGTGTTTTGGATTTCTTTGGATAAGTGTCTAGGAGAGCAACTGCTGGATCATAACCTAGTTCTAGTTGTAATTTTTTGAGAAACCTCCATACTGTTTTCCATAGTGACTGCACGAATTTGCAATCCCACCGACAGTGCACAAGGGATCCCTTTTCTCCACATCCGCACCAGCACTTGTCTGTTCATTTTTTTTTTATTTTTTTTTTAAATGTTGAGCTCTCGGTTTAATTTTAGGTTTTTCATCTCAGTAGAAAGATTTCATTGGTTTCTACAAATATAGAGGTACATTTTTTGGACCACTTAATTTTGGTGATATCCATATGGTTTAGAAAATCAACCTTTTTTATAGCCCTCAATTTTCACCTTCATAGCCTTTCAGAGCAGAGCAGAGCAATCAGTGTGCTGCTTTCTTGTCTGTGCACTTGATAGAAACCTGAGTCAGTGATTAGAACCAGAACCTGCTTTTCTTTCTTTTCTTTCTTTTCTTTCTTTTTTAAACAGGAATTTGGGGGAACCGTATTTTTTCCAGGGCTCATCAGGGTCTGTTCATTTTTTGATGACAGCCATTCTGACAGGAGTCAGGTTACGGTATCTCATTGTGGTTTTTATTTGCAATCGTTTTTCTTAATAAAACTAACATTTATTAAATGTTTACTGAGGCCAGACAAAGGGATGCTCACTTAATCCCAACACCCTTACAAGGTAGCTCCTGTAGTCCCACTACTGCTTTTTAACAGCTTTGGGCCTTCACTCATTCAACAGCTCTGATTGTCCTCCAAAGTACAAGGGGGAGAAACAATGCAACACTGACATGGCTAAAGAGAGAATAAAAGATAATATACTTGAAATATGTAGCAAGGGGCACATGGTTAATTCTCAATAAAAAGTAACTGTCATCGTCATTGTCACAAAGAATAGCCTATGGCACAAATTCTCAGATACAGCTAAACATCAGAACCCCCTGGAGAATGTCCTCAAAATACACATTCCTTGACCCAAACCAGGCTTGGTGAGTCAGGGGGAACCCAGTCGTACAGAGATGTGGTGACAACTCCGGTCTAAGGGAATGCTAACCACCATTTTCTCAGGATACTGCAATCGTCACCACTTTGTTAGACCAAACCACCAGAAAGCGTAGAAGCCGAAGCCACACAGAGGACTCTGCCTCCTGCCCACACAACTGCTTTCACAGAGCCTGCATTTAAACGTGTGCTCTCCGCTTTCACTAAGATTTAAGAACATCTCAGTCGTTTATGTGAGATGGCTTTACAGGGCCATGTGCATCCCATCCTCTCACTTTGGGGACCAGGAGTGAGGCAGGCTGTCCCGACCAATCAGAGTTCTGCTTTCTCCCGGACAGCGGTGCTACTTCACACACTCACTGTATCACTGTCTTGGTTGGCAGGAGGGTCAGCGCAGAGGCTGCTACTACAGTTCTCCTCAGTCACATTTTAAGTATCATTGGTGTAAGTACTATTTTAACTCTTTGGCTTCGCTTTGGGAGGACATCTGAAAACATGTTATCACAAAATCAATCTACATGAATTAAGGCAGATTTAGACAAGCAAAAGAAAGAACATTTAAATCACCCATTTTCCCTCCACGCAGGGATAACCCCCATTAATGTGTTTGTGTCCATCCTCCTGGACATTTTGGGTTTTTCGTTTTTGCTGTTTTGTGGGGTTTTTTTACAAAAATTAAATGAAAAATAAAATACATCGCATTTTATAGCCTTCACTTAAAATACATTATGACGGGCCGGCCCGGTGGCTCAGGCGGTTAGAGCTCCATGCTCCTAACTCCAAAGGCTGCCGGTTCGATTCCCACATGGGCCAGTGGGCTCTCAACCACAAGGTTGCCAGTTCAATTCCTCGAGTCCCGCAAGGGATGGTGGGCTCCGCCCCCTGCAACTAAGATTGAACACGGCACCTGCCTCCCGGATGGCTCAGTTGGTTGGAGCGCATCCTCTCAACCACAAGGTTGCTGGTTGACTCCTGCAAGGGATGGTGGGCTGTGCCCCCTTCAACTAGAAACGGCAACTGGACCTGGAGCTGAGCTGCGCCCTCCACAACTAAGACTGAAAGGAAACAACTTGAAGCTGAACGGCACCCTCCACAACTAAGATTGAAAGGACAACAACTTGACTTGGAAAAACGGCCTGGAAGTACACACTGTTCCCCAATAAAAGTCCTGTTCCCCTGCCCCAATAAAAAATAAAAAAAAAAAAGGCAATTCTTTAAAAATAAAAATAAAAATACATTATGAGCATGCTTCCATGACAGTACATACTCTTTCATAACATCATTTTTAAATCTCCACAGGCATTTTATTGACTGGACATTCAGCAATTTATTTACCTCTACCACCCTGTTATTGTACATCCTTAATGCTGTTTCCTGTTTTTAATTTTATCAGCATTTCTGTAATAAACATATTTAGCTTTAAACTTTTGTACACATACGTTACTTATTTATTTAATCATCCTTTCATTCATTCAAGGACAAATTCTTAAAGTCAAAGTCAGATCGCCATCACAGTAGCTTTCTACAAAATAAACCACTCTCTGCCTCTCATAACACTCTTTCCTTGTCTTTCCAAATTCAACTTCCTCCTTCTCCTCTGCTCTTCTACAGCAGGTCCCCTAAATGTCAGCTTTCCTAAGCAATCGGTCCCAGGCCTCATCTCAATTTATTCATTCTTACTACATAGTCTCCAGTCTACTCTCATAGTTTCAAGCACCATCTACGTGTAAAAGTTCCAATGTGTACTTCCAACCCAAACGTCTCTACTAAATTACAAAATTACGAGTAATGGCTTTAAAATATGTTCACAAATGATTTGCTAGTCCACCATTCAAGAGGTAGAGCTTAATTCCCCGCCCCTTTAATGTAGGTTGAATTTGGTCACTCAGGTCTAACAAATAGAATATGGCAGAAGTGATGATGTAGGACTTCTGAGATTTGTGTAAAAGGCATTACAGTTTCCTGCTTGTACTCGCACATATCACTTGCGCTAGGAGAAGGCAGCTGCCATGTCATGAAGACACTTGGGTAGCACTACGGAGAGTTCCACGGGGTGAGGAACTATGGCCTCCCACCAGCAACCGTCAGCAAGGAACTGAGGCCTTCTGCCAAAGCCATGTGCATTGCCATCTTGGAATCAAATCCTCCAGCCTCAGTCAAGCCTTCGGATGACTGCAGCCCTGGCCAACAGCTTGACTGCAACCTCACGGAAGACCTTGGACCAGAATCACATAGTAAATCCACTCCCAAGTTCCTGACCCAGGCAACTGCGAAAGATAATAAATATCTGTTGTTTTAAACTGTTAACATTGGGGTAATTTGCTATACACAATAGATTAAAATATAGATTTGCTGCTAAGATTCAGAGTAATTTGTTATGCAACAAGACATAAATCACACAACCACACCTACCTAACATCTCCACTGAGATATCTCACAAACTCATTTCAAACTTAATACATCTAAAACTGAACTGCCAGTCTTCTTTAAAATCAATTCTGTCTCCAGTTTTTCTTAACTCAGTACACACATTTTCATCCATTCACTTGTTCATGCCAGGACCCTGAAACCAATCCTTGGCATTCCACAATCTTCCTAATACCAGAATCCGTCACCAACTTTTATTGATTCCAATTCCTCAAATCCATCCACAACTCTTCATCTCCCAGGCATCCCCTAGTCCAAGGTACTGTCATCTCTTGCTTGGAATCCACTAACTAAAGCCAATAACCTGACACTGCTTCCTAATTTCTGTTCTTGTTCCTTTTTAATCCACTTTCTAAATGGTAGCCAGCTTGACAATGAACTTTGGAACAATTCAATTAACATGGTTGACAAAGCTCTGAATCATCTGACCCCTACCTATACCAAATCTTATCTTGCAGTGCTCTCCTCTGTTCTCAACAGTTCCAGCAACACTGGCCTTTGAGTTACTCAGATACACCCAGCCCTTTCCTGCCCCAGGATATTTGCTCATGCTGCTCTGTCTGCCGAAAGGACTTTTCACCCCCTTCTCAATCTGCTTAATTCCTATGGCTATTTCAGGTCTAAACATTACACATCTTTTCTTCAGACCTGATTTCTAGACCTCCCCAATGTCTCAAAGCATCCTGTTTCCTTTTGCACCCTAGTACTTATCTCAATTTGATTACATATTGATACATATAAGTCCACGAGGGCAAGAAATGTCTACTTTGCTCACCATAGTATATGCAGTTCCCAAGACAAATTGTCCAAAAGAAAAAAAACTATTGCTGAGTTTACTTACTGTATTCGCTAAATCTAAACAAATTATGTATTGACCGTAATTCAATCTAGAACTCTAACTTGCCCACATTAGTAAAAGATCTTGATTCTGTTATATCTATATGGCCCTTTCATCCTTCTGCAAAATTTTAAAATCACAATTATCAAGACAACCCACTGATTTTCTTTCTCATTTCCTCTTTTTCTCATGTTTAAAGATCTGTTTTTAATTGACAAGGAATGAAAGTTTGCCGTCTGGAAACATTAAAAAGAAGAAAAGCTGGTATTAAAATAGTCCCTAATGGCAAACAAAAGGACCAATTCTAAAGCTCATTAGAAAATGAAATTGACCCCTGATTCATCTAAATAGGAACATTTGATCCCGGTGTTAAAGGTTTTGATGAATAATCGTTTGCCTTTCTTCAGCCCAGTGGATTTATAAAGCCAGGAGGACCATGATTCTGCTGCACAAGATTATTTTTTGATGAAGAAATCAGAGATCCACTGATGGGAGAACCAAGAAATACCAGTAAGGGCACGCTAAGGCACAGAGTAAAGCAACATTGCCCAGTCACTCACTTCCAGTAAATACTGCGCTGACTTGTAACCAGAGACGGAGTAGGGCTGAGAGCACACAGTGTGGGTTGGGAGGCAAAGCCACACACAGGGAATAGACCAACAGCTGAATTGGCAGCAATTAACCAGAAAGAACTGTGCATGGCACTCATGATGGAAATAAATATAAAGCAGGCTTCAGTCTTTCCACCCACATTCATACATAGAGACCATTAGCCCAGCACCAAGATGCTAATTCCAAGATCGCACAGGTTTATGTGTGAACACATAATCGTGCCAAGCTCCGATAAATGGCACATATTTTAACTTAATAAATTTATGTGACTACATAGTGATAGACTATGATAAACTTAATTATATATAAACACATGTATAATATATTATATACTTATACACCAAGAAATAAATGTTATTTGATAGAGGAAAAGATATAATAATCATTGAATTTGAAAAACTATAGCTTTGGTCATTCCACTCACTGTGACAAATGAGGTTCACATATTTTTCTTATCTGTAGCTCAGAGTAGCTAACATTATTAATATTAACATTACAAATATTAACTATGACTTGTTTAATTTATAAACCAAGTAATAAAGCAAGACCATTTTTACTGTGGTAAATTTTTCACTTCACTACAAGTGAAATTTTGAAAAAAGAATTTAAACATAGACACCCATGGTGGTTGTATACATAATTCTTTAACGTACAAATGATCATAACTCGCTGATTAAATTATTTTTTCTGAACAATGGGGGTAAAGAAAATAAATGATATAAATGTTTAGAACACAGTAATTATTCTAGAAAAATTCAATTCAAAATGACACTGGGTATCAAAACAATAACCATATGTAACTTATTCCTACATACACAAAATGTTAGTATTAATACTCACATTAAACATGCTACCATTTATAAAAAAGCTGCTACCCTTTGTGGAAAAAAACAAAAAGCATCTCATTAAATTGCCACGCAGAAGGTGGTAATTTTTGGAAACCAGCCTGTGCACTAGAACAAAAGAGAGTGGCCCCAAAGCAGCACCCAGACAAGAGTTAGGAAACACGGATACCAACATTTAGGGTCATCAAGGAACACACTCCAACCAGCAAGCAAAACCAAAGCATCCAGCTGGCAGGCAACGAGGTGGGTCCTCACTCGTAAAGAGTCAGTGTAACAGCTTTATCAAAGGTCAAAGTGAAATAGCAAGTCAGTAGCAAGACAAAGCAGACAGAGGGTAGAGATCTATAACCATCAAAGTCAAACAATGTCACACATTCAAAAAAAACCACCATGTAGCCCAGCTACAAGGAAACTGAAATGATCTTGTCTTGATGATAATAATAATGAAACTAGAACACCATTTAAGCCTGAGGGAGTAAATCCAGAAATGAGTTACAGTTCTGATCAATCTTAGAATCTACTATAGGCAAACAATGTGCATTTTCCTTGCCATAATCAAATATGCTAACATGTTATAAACTATTCTATTAAAGTTTATACATTTGCATAAACACCATTTAATCCTTAAAACCATAAAATGCCCCCGTCTCATCTACCAATTGTTCTAAAAGGATCACAGTGTTTAGACTATGGTGCACAATAGTTAGCAAACACAGTCCAAATGTTATTCCATATAACTGACTAAAGAAAAGAATCTATTTTAGATGTATTTTATATAAAATGTTTTCAAAAAACATCCAAGTGCGGTTATATTATCATATTGTATATACTACTGTAAGTCTCATACATACTGTGCCCAGAAGACTAAAAACTCCTTTAACTGCAGGAGGGAAAATATTGAAAGGACATTTCATCAAGATTAAGGAATTCCACTAGATTTTCCTATTTTTGGTGTTTCTGCTTTCTCTCCATTACAGGAGTTGAGTGTGTCCAATCAGATAAATCAAATGAAATAGAGTAAAAAGGGGGAAAAATCTATAAATGCCATATGACCTGCCAAGAAGTACTTTATTTTATCTAAGAAGATGCAGTGCAAGCAAATGGGAAAACACACACACTCACAATAATTCAAAGACCTTCCATCACAGAATCGGCTCATAAACGCAGATCTTTAAAAACATTTTGCAAGCACTAATTTGCTAGTATTTGTGTAATTTGGAAAAACAACTAGAAATACATAACCACGTTACACGCAATTATCATTTGATGATGATGATAGCACTAGCAGGAATAGCTAATATATGCAGAGTTCATGCCATGTGAGGAAAGCATGGTACCAATTGCCATGCATTATATTATTTTGTGTCAATTGAAACATAATTCACATGCCATAAGAATCCATCAATTTAAAGTGTACAATTCAGTGGTTTTTAGTATATTTGCAAAGTTGTGCAACGATCACCTCTACCTAATTCCAGAACATTTTCATTACCCACACAACTCTGTATCCATTAGCAGTCATTCCCCACCCTCTCATCCCCCTGACCCCTCGGCAACAACTAATCTACTTTCTATGGATTTTCATATTCTAGAGATTTCACATAAATAGAATTATATGATATGGGGCATTTTTTGCCAAGCTTCTTTCACTTAGCATTATATTTTCAAGGTTCGTGTGTGCTGTAGCTTGTATCACTACTATATTTCTTTTTATGTCTGAATAATGTTCCATTATATGAAAAGAATACATTTGGTTGATCTATTCATCAGCTTTGGTTGTCCACTTTTGCCTATCATGAATAACGCTGCTATGAACAGCCGTGTACAAATTTTTGTGTGGACATATGTTTTCAATTCTCTTAAGCATATAACTGAGAGGGGAATTGCAGGGTGAGGTGATATTTAACTTTTAAGGAGCTGCAAACCTTCCAAAGCCACTGTACTCACTTTACATTTCCACCCCCAATGCACGAGTATGAGTATTCTAATTTCTTCACATCCTTGTCAACACTTGTGCGTTTCCATACTTTTTATTTTAGCCCTCCTTCTCCGTGTGAAATGAAATCTGATTCTGGCTTTGATTTGCATTTCCCTAAAGACTAATGATATTGAACATGTTTTCAGGGGCTTATTAGCCATTTTGTATCTTTGGAGACATGTCTATTCAGATATTTGCCCATTTTTCAATTGGGCTGTTTGTCTTTTTACTGTGACTTGTAAGGATTCTCTATATATTCTGGATGCTACCTTCCTTTTATCAGACTTGCAAATACTTTGTCCCATTCTCTGGGTTGTCTTTACACTTGCATTATCGTATTTTAATTCTCACAATAACCATTATATAGTACTATGAGTATCCCTCATTTTATAGGTGAGGAAGCAGAGTTAATAAACTGGTCTGCAACTTCATAGCTCATAAGAGTTCAAACAGGGATTCCAACCGAAGCAAGCTGCCTCCTCTCATCAGTAGTATGTACCGTCAGAAACAGCAAACTCAGCGAACTCCTTAGGTGCTATAACAACAGGCACTAAATACATAACCAGGATTTAAAAGGATGAATTTAAAAATAAACAGTATTACTGACGCTTTGCATAGAAATACCAAGGCCCCTCCTCTTGTTTATCCCAGTCTTCTTGAGAAGAAGGAGTAGCTTAAAACAAAGCACATTCAGCCTTAAAAGGCAAAACTTGGCCTCTGAACAGTGTCTATTCTTTTCAATTGTAGGAAACTTACTTTCTTATTGAGTTATGTAGCTGAAAACAAAGGAATCTGAAATACAAGTGGTATTTTTGCTGAGACTCAAACATTGTAAATCATCCCAGTGGGTGTTCTGTTAGGTGGAGGCTTATTTCTTGACCAACAACAGCCTCTGTTCACAACGTATGTATGCCTACACATACACACTGAGAAGAGGAACAAAAGCAGAGTTTTAGCAGCTAAGATGTCATTCCAACCAGTTGCTCTTTATCCTCCCCTTATTTCTTCCACCAACCATGTTAAATACAAAAGGCAGTCTACAAATTATTTTAGAATGTCTATAAAATTATGTTTACACTAAAGAAAGAATAAAATCGTGGTTTAAAAGCATATCCTAGAATATGCTGCATCTACCCATACTGGCATGGAAAAGAATTTAAAATGTATACCTAAGGGAAAAAATGCCTGTAAAACAATACAAATAGCATAATCTTTTATGTATTAAAAATAGGCAGTGTGAATACATATTATAATATATATGTTAGCATATACACACAAATTTAAAAAAAAAATCTCCCCTCTGGGCGTAAGGCATAATTTTTATGTGATGAAATTTGACTTTTTTAACATATATACATAGTGTTTTATTTAAATAAAACAAAGAGTAGCATTCTGTCAGATAAACTTACAAGCCTTAAGAGCCATGGAAATGAATAGACAAATATGAATAAAATGAACAAAAGTTCATATTTTGGTCCATATTTGGATAAGTTTTAGTGCTAACAAACTACTTGAAGTTGTGAGAAAAATTATGTACTTAGGTATGTGATTGTGAGTGAGGATAGAATTTCCATCAATTTTCTACATGACCTTTGACCCCAAAAAAGTTTTAGAACATTATCTTAAAAGAATATTTTAAGGTCTCATTTTATGAAAGGTCAAGACAGAAATTAAGGGATCAAATAACAAAACAAAATTTCTTAAGCCAAACACAGCAAAGACATTCCTTCTAAACCATGAAAGAATAATCATTAGATCTCTCTTAGGTTCTCCTCTGTAATTCTTTGGATGACACTATGGTAATCTTATTTTTAAGCTTATAATTTATAGTTCTAAATGTTAAAGATATGTATTCCTTTCTTTTAGCTAAAACACAAACACCTTTCCTAAAGCAAAAGGAAACAGAGAGGGAGAAAGAGAATCTACCCTGTAAAAACTAACTTTAACCACATATACAAACAAATTACTTGGTTCATTCCTTTAAAAATTGTTAATTGAGTATCTACTACAAGCTAGATTCGTTATTCTTTACTTAATGTCTTTATTTGTTCTATCCCAGGGTTGTCCTTCTTTCTTCTAAATGCTGCAGAATAAAGAAAATGATGGAAAGAATGTCTAGGATTAGGCATCTTAACTCTCCATGTGATAATTCCCAACTGCCTCTACGATGGCTTTTATAGGAAATGCAAAGGAAGATGTACAGACAAATTTATAGGCTCTCAATCCTTAGGTCACTAAGGATTATCAGTAATAAAAGAAACACAAACTTCCCCTTTTATAGGGACTTAGCATGGCTACACTTTTTCACTTGACCCTCACCCAACAAATAACTGTCTCCTTGAAGATACCATATTTTTCCATGTATAATGCGTACTTTTTTGCCCAAATTTGTGAAGGAAAAATAAGAATGTGCTTTATACATGGGTAGTACTAATTTTGTATCTACATAAGTGTTTTTAATTCTTTTATTTATGCTTATGAGTTAAAAGTGTAACTCTAGAAATCAACAACGATATCCGTATGTAAAATAACACCCTGGAAGACGATAATCGGTTTTTTTGAATTTACGACAAACGCAACGACAAAGAGTTCTTGGCCTTCTATGATGCATAAACATCGTAAATTTTTACCGGTACATAAAATTTATTGTACCTTGTATCTGTTCTTGTGTTTTGTAATTATCTGTTACATAAAATTTCTTGTACTATAATGTGTTAAAATATAAATGCTAAAATTCTTTTATATACAAAAAACAAGTACATAAATGTAACCAAATAAAAATTTCAATTAAAAAATTAAAACAAAAGATTTTTTTCCCTGAAAAATTAGGCTAAAAACGTGGGTGTGCAATATACCTGGGAGCGCATTATACACGGCAAAATATGGTAAGTTTCTTCTTGAAAATAAAAGCTAATCAAATTTATCATAGGAAAACAAAAGATTTAGTCAGTGTCTAAGCCTGTAGGTTATTTAACTGACATCTATTTGTCTAAGACAAAACCCTACTTTAATTCTAAAAGTAACCTGAATATTTCAGAAATGTACATTTCCTAAAAATTATTCTAAATATTATTCTTCTAAAACTTCTAAAGCTTATTCAAATTCATGCTAATTTGCTACAGCAGCGACAGGAAACAAACACACCCACCCATTCATCAGCAACATTTCTCAGTCATTCATCCCTGCCTGTGAATCACAAACTAAAACATAAGCTCAGAAGTAGCCACCAGCACAAAGCCTGGAGGACACCTCCACAGCTAAGCAGGTCTCTAACCCTAACGGGGCAAAATACACAGATCGGCACCAACAAACAAAAACCGCACAAGGGGCAAAGCCACACAAACAGACCCCAAGGCATGAAATTCAGCATAAGCGCCTCCTGTTAACTTTTCAAGGGAAAATAACTTGGAAAAGCACAACCGAGACAGGGGGCAGAAGCAGGTCATATTCAAAAGCAATTTCTGCAGGTATCAGCCGAGTGTCTACACGAGAAACTCTACAAGAGAGAACCTTCCACACACACGTTCTTTCAGTCACAGTTACACCCAAGAGAAGAATGAACTCAGCTTTTGGCAGCAGAATCTTAAATACTAAAAACCAGGGAGTGAGCCTTACCATAACTCAATTTGGTCCTTCAGCAGAGCAAAGGTATTCCCAAGCTACCAGCCGCAGGGTCTTGTTCCTCCATTTGATGTATTACAACAACCTCCTATACTATCATCCTCCTATTTGCATCCTGAACACGTTTGAAAGATTAATTCTCCTTTTTTTTAAAGATTAATTCTTATGATCATGAGATTCTGCACGCAAAGAACCTACCAAACATCAAAGTCAGGTACATATGTATGTTACAGAGTTCATGGCATTGAGCGTGCTTTCCTACAGCCAACCCCTACTAATCGGTGCGTGCCCTCTACAAGCAATATTTTCCTCCATCCCCAGCTCTCCCAGCAGCTTCCGTATCACATGGTACCCTCTTTCCTGAAGGCTTTAGAGTTTCCTCCCACTCCCACCCTCTATCCACCCCACCCCCATCTACCCAATTCACATGATATTTTGCTCTTATAACTAAATATTTGGGGAGCTTAGGGAGTTAATATTACATACATGTATGCCCACATTGATCTCCCCTCCTGATGACATTACTTAATTGCCTGAAGGAAGAAACTGTCTTATTCCCTGGCCTCTTTCATGTGGTTCCTTATACACCATCAATATACCATAACTATTTACTGAATTACCCAAAAGATCACCTGATGTGATCCTTAGAAAACAGGAACAAAATCCTAATCGTTCAGAAGCAATTAAGAGTTAGCCATGTAAGAAAATGTCTTCTCTAATAGGGATAATTCAACTCCAATCAAATTATAATGTTGTAGAGGGTTTTTTTTTATTTTGTCTTGTTTTGTTTGTTTGCTTTAGGCAGGGAAAAATTCCAATGGGAACTGTTTCGTGACTAGTGTGCATCGCTACCCATCTGCAGTTATTCCTACCACATGATCAAATTCCTACCAGTTGTCTTGGGCCCTAAAAGCTGTCCTGGGAGAGGAGATTTAAGACCCAGCTGGAAAGCAAGCAAGTACTAACACAGGAAGGAACAGGACCCAACCAGGCCGTCATCCCTCAACCAGCTCACATCGCACCAGTCCTGGGAAAACCAGGATTTCAAGTGTGTCGCTTTCAAATGAATTGATCTTTAGGATTTAAAAGTTATAGCGGCTACATCGCATGGCATTTCATGATACAAATGGACATACGTATATAAATATAAAACTAAGAGCTGGGGCAGTTTCTTCTCCAAGTGGGAAAAGTAAAAGTGGACAGACTAGAAGCCAAACTTTTCCAACCTGCTGATTCAAAAGCCTAGAAAACACATAGAAAAGATACAAAACATAAGAGAGCGCATTTCATGTGCCTTGGTGTCTCTATTTTTAAAGTACTACTGTATTTTCGTCAGTTATTGTGAGACTATTAAGTTCTTTTAAAAAAAATAATAAAATGCAGAGTGTGTTACGTACTAAGAAACTTCATTCAAAATCCTATTTCAAATAACGAACCAATACGATGTAAAACTTAAAAATCAAGCTATTAACAAAGTAGGCTTACTTACAACTAATTCTTTACCACATTTCTTGGCACAACAAACTCATTCTGAACAACCTGGCACACAGTAAGTCCTCAATACACCTTTGTTTTCAAATGCTACTCACAGTGCAAATTCAGCCTCACAGGTCATCTATTGTATAGTTCCAATACATCACTTGATCTAGTTGAAATCAATTTTCATAGCATATAAAAAATAATGTTCCTTTTTTTGTTTGTTTCTTTTCTGCCTTGTTTCAAAACTATGCAGGTGTAATGCAGACCTTTGAACCACATCTTGGCCAAGTTTAATTTGAACAGGAACTTTCTCATGACCTTCAAGCCTGTGTTCAACAATGAAATCATTTGGCTTTATATCCTATTCGGTTATTAATCACAAACAACAAAGGAAGAACTTTCACACGGAAAATGTGAAACCTGTGCTGGCGCGCATTCACAGTTGGTCACTCTGGGTTGCATTCACTCACAGCTAGGGTCATGGAAGACTCTGGAATGACCTCAGCTTTTTAAAACCTACATTCATTCAACATGTTGCTGGCACGAAAACAGCTATGGTGCGTGACTTTAATTAAGACAAGTGTTCCTGGAGGCCTGCAGTCTAAAGAGGGTGCCCTGAAACACTGCAGCTGGGTGATGGGCAGATGGGAGGGTGGGAGGGACCCAGGGTAACAGGTGCTCACGGACAGGCTGATCACCTACCCTCCCTGAGAGGGACGTTTCAGGAAGCTCCTGAGAGGGAAATGTCTCCCCTGGCGTGGGTGGCCCACATCAGGGCCTCAGCATTCTGACTCCACTCATGTAAAGAAATTTAGCCATTCTAATCTAGCCAAATTGGACTTTTTAGAAATCAGCTCCATCGAATGAGTTGATTTTTTTTTTTAATTAACAAGGCAAATATTTAAAACTCTATTTATCTTACTCATTTTCTTTGTTTCCATTACTATTATTATTCTTGTTAATTTGGCCTTTGTTTTTAGTCTTTAAATTGGAGTAAGGAAGTGGCAACATAATGACTAAAATCCCTGGAATCAACCTGTGCCTCCAATGTAAAAGGCACTTCCTTATCAGCCCTGCAAAGCCCCTTTTAGCAATCAGAAATAGACCAGTCAGGTCTTCCCTCAACTCCTGGATGGTTTTAACTCAAACACAGCCCTCCAAGACTAAAACCGAAATGAAAACTACTGTTGCCCTGCCTGCCAAATTGGCAGAGCTGCAAGCCAAAAAATTTTCCCAAGGCATTAATACTTATCTCAAAAACAAGGCCAAAATTAGGAAAGCAACAGATGAGGATTTGTCTTTCTTCCTAATATTAGTTAGTCTCTCTGTGGAGAAAGCCACAAACTGAAAACTAGACCTTCTGAAATCCAGCAGGCCCCTGAGAACTCCATGGTATGAAAGAAGTCACATCAGATAGGGATACTGAAACCCACCCTGCCTGGCAGGGCGGAGACTTTTTCCTGAGACACCCTAGGCAGCAGCATACAGAGAGTATTTATTTGTCCAAATTGTCTCTTGAATCAAGGAGACTAAGCTCCTCTACGCTTCTATTACTCCTATACAGACAGGTCTTCAAAAGATTTCTATGCTCTTGGCCTGATTTTTCCACTTCTTTCATCAAGTTCAAAGTAAAAAGTCAAGATGTTAGTTGGCTACCCCAATGACTTCTTTCTTTACCCAAAGATGCAGGAAATACTGAAAGGAAGACATTTTGATGACATTCAGGACATCAAGGATAACAACAGCTCTGATGGCCATTCCAGAAAAAGAGTTCCAAAATTGCTTTGAAGGGTGGACTAGGCGCTGGCGTCTGTGCATAGCTTCCCAAGGGGAGTACTTCAAAGGTGACCACAGTGATATTCAGCAATGAGGTATGTAGCACTTTTTCTAGGATGAGTTCACGAACTTAATTGTTCGACCTCATATGTCAAAAACCCTAAAATTAAACCTCTTGTCTCAGAAATTCTATTTCTAGACACTTGTAAGAAATAAGTAACTGAAATGAAGACTGTCCCAACAACAATAACAGTAATAGCAAATTTTACATAGCACTCACTAGGGTAGTGCCAGGCTGTTCTAAGTGTTTTGGATCAGAGCTTCTCAACGGGAAGTGATTTTAACTGGGAGCAACTTTGCTCCATGGGAGACACTTGGCAATGTCTGGAGACATTCTATTTGTTACAATTGGTGGGAAGAGGCCAGAGATGCTGTTAGACACCTATAATGCACAGGAGTGCTCCCACAGCAAAGATTTACCTGGAACAAATGGCAACAGAGCCGTGGTTGAGAAACCTTTCTTTAAATCTATTCACTTATATAACACTCAGAACAACCCTACAGTAATTATTTTTGCTATCTCCATCTTACAGATCAATAAAGACAGTTTTTCACTGCACTGTTATGCATAATGTTGAAATACTAGGAATAAACTAAATCCCAAAACACAGGGGAAGAGCTAAATAAATGACAGGATAACTACTTAATAGAAACATGTAAAGCACTTATGAAATAATATAAAACTAAAACACTAGGACAAAATAATTAAAAGTATTGCATAATTACAAGTATTTTAAAATATGAATGTAGAAACCAAATGGAAAAGAAGACATAACAGTTACTATTGTGTTAAGATGGTAAGTACAATAAGGGATATTTTTTGTTTCCTAATATTTTTTGATAGTAATGTGGTTTTTAAAAGAAAAAACACTCAACAATGGAGATAAGATATTTAGAATTTTCTTTCAAAAATCTATTTTTTTAATGAAATAAGGAACATCGTATTATAACAACACAAGAGTTAACAGGCTAAGAAGATAGTTAATATCAAGAAATGTGAAATACAGATTTCCATGGAGCAGCAACAAACGCTAGCACCTCAAATTCTTCAAATTCTGAAGTCATAATATTACTGTTCGGTGTAAGAAAAAAATCATCTAGATTTTAAATCTACTTTTCTTTCTACGTTTTAGTTATTTCATGGCTCACTATCACCTAAAGAGAATAGGCTAAAAGAATCAAATTTCAATTCACCTAAGTCTAATTCATTTTAGCAGCTCCATTATATAAGGTAGTTTAAACTATGGTTTTAAATGTATTAATAATAGGAATGTGAAGTGATAATAACATTATGACTTTGTTATTATTAGGAGCATGTACTGAATGCTTCCTATATAAATTAATATATAACGAAACCCCCACAATATCCACAATAGGTAAATGCTTTTATGGTCCACATTTTTCAGAATAGGTCACAGACACTTAAAGTTAAGCCACTTGCCTAGATTATACACAGCAAGTAAACGGAAGTATCTGAATTGCAATTCAGGCAGCCTGACTCCAAAGCCCAAGTTCTCAAATCAAAATATAAGTGTGCCTGAGAAAACGATGGGGGAAGGAAAAGATAGGCTCTAGCCCTCTTTCTCTCCCTACAGCAATGAACGGATCATATCTGCTATATGGGATGTAAAACCTGCCTTTGGAAGTATGTTTCCTACTTTGAGTAGACATAACAATCAACAATTCAACCAAAAGAATTTCATATTTTAAATAATTTTAAATTGCTACATTTAAATTTCATTATCTCCTATTTAAATTTTAAATAATTATTTGTATAATCAAAAACAGCTGAGTAGATTCAAAAGCGAAAACAAATAAGGCTGTCAGAATTTCCACAGGAAGTCCTGCGATCAATGATTCTAACATGAGGGATTGCATCTGATCCTCACTCGTATCCAGCGGATATTCTGTTCCCATGGATTTGAGGATTAAAAAAAATAAGCCTATATCCTGTCAATAAGAAAATGGATACTTTAGAATAAGTACCAAGGAACTCTCTGCTTACACAATTGAAGCATCTGTTTCTACAACGCTGAAGAGGAACAGATAGGAAGGTTAAATATAAAACACTACGTGTAGATATTAAATTGTTCGGCTTCAATGTCTGTATTCTAGTCTCACCTACCCAGTATATTACAAAATGCAAAATGAGGTCACTGAAAACAAAATGCTGTGATCTTCTGAGATCCCTGAAGTGCAGATTAACTTAACAAATAACAGGGATCAGGATTCTAATAACATATCATCATGGGGAAATGAAGCGAATTTGGCATGAGCCAAACAGTACAAGCTTCAAGCCTGGCTGAGCTGCTATTAACTCAGAGCAGGCTCTCGGCTGGTGTGAAGGAGGCTGGGCAACAACTGGTCTCCAAATTCCACACCCACAAGCTATCTGAATGGGCTCTGATATCAGAAAGGAAGATGGCAGGTGAGAAAAAACGAGAAAAGGGGAAACACCTCCTCAATGATGGAGCTTATATATATCTTCCTACCATATGCATGCGTCTCTGACAAATGGTGAGTAAACATAACCTTATTTTTAATACATATGGTGATATCACCATATAAAGAAATCCTGGTATGTCTTTCTTAGCTGTATGCTTTTTAACTTATTAGAAATAAATAATTGAAATGAAGGAAGATAACAGTAACAAAAATAATAGCAAATATTTATACAGCACTTACTGGGGCAGCGACAGGCTGTTCTACATGCTTTCAATCAGGGGAGGTGAGGAAAGAATTCCTGGAAAAGGTGTACTCGATAAACCATAGGAGTGAATTGTTGATGATCTAACAGCAGAAAAACCAAAAGGACACACCCAGCTTACAACGGGGATGGCTCCGTCCCAAGAACATTTACAGTGCTTCCGAAAGAAAGAACCCGAACACTGGCTACCGCAGCTGGAAACCAGCAGTGCAGATAGCCTAACTCGGGCCACTCCAGGGCCAGAAAGGGGCTTTGTTTTCACTCACTGCAACCGACAAAATATGCAAACAGGATTCTAGCGCCTGATGGGATGTTGCAACCTAGAAAACAAAACCATACCGCCTTCCTTCTCCCTGCAGAGTCACTTCAATGGAAGAGCTTTTTCACGTGCTAATTTTTTTTCCCAATTTTCCCTCCTTTAGTAGCAACATATAGTGAAATAGGACCCAGGCTGCTTGGTTTTGAGCCTTTTTTTTTTTTTTTGCGCTGCTCTTTATTTTTTCGTCTCCTCTACAATCAGCAGACCTCATCCATTGTCATGCTGTCAATTTTCAGCAGCACTCAAGCTCGCTACCCTTCTTGCCACCTGAGCTCTAGAAACTAAATACGTAAGTGTGAATCAAGAAAACAGTCATTAAATGAATACCGAAGGCACTTCCCTGATGTCCCTGCACCGCACACTCCAAGGGACAAATGTCCACGGAAACCTAAGTGCAGTCTGCAGGACATACACAGAGCTCTGGGCTGCCGGGGAGGAGACTCTCTAAGTTAAAAAACCAGATTTCAAACACACCAACAACTATAACAAGTCACAGAAAACAGCAGGTCTAAAGAAACATCTTATTAATTCATTTGTTCTACGCTCCTTTTTTTTTTTCCTTACTTTTAATTCTTAGCCTTGTGTGGCAGTTGATGTTGACAGAAAACTGAGCACTGCTCTTTTTAGAAACAAAATGAGACGAGAAATTTTAGAAAATCACAGGGAAATCAATGCTTACTTTCTTCCTAATACCAACCCAATATACTAAGAATTGTTCACCATATAACTCCATTTGTTTATCATAGGCAAATATTACCTACTGAATGATTTCCAAATTGTGGGAAGCAAATGTCAATTTTTTATTGCAGTAATCAAGGGGTAGATTTACCTTCAACACCCATCATTCATTTTTATTTAGATTTTATTACTCGGAGAAAGTTTTACAGCATAAAGCCTAGCAACAAATTCAGTGAATACACAGAATAAAATCTCAGGGACTTTTTTTTTTTTTTTTAAATAGGGCACACAATAAATTAGCCACAAAATAAATTCTCATCACAAAACAAGATTCTCCTTGTAACAGCAAAAGAAATGGGTAGGAGGCAGATGGATAGATAAGAAGGGTCCAAGGGTCCAGTGGGACAGAGAGGAGGAAAACGTGAACTGTTTCTCAAAACACTTGTAAAATATCCATAACCTCTCAATTTAAAATTCATCACTATGAAATGCACCATGATTTGTAAAATGCATATGAACAAAGATAGAATGTAATAGTTCTTTTATAGAATTCGCAAGGGCAGAGATAAAATGTAATAAGTATTTTCATTTCATGTTAATTTTTTTCTCCTTTATTCCTAAATGTCCCATAAACCACACACACACACACACACACACACACACACACACACACTATACTTTTCTTCTTCCTCCTGTAACACTAGTTATTCAGAGTTACACTATAAATATTTATTAACTGACTAAACAGCTCTCAGAGAGTATTGTCAACTACCAGATTGCCTGGGTGGGTCAGAGTTATCTAGGGAGAAAGTGAATCCACTGGGGAAATAAATTTCTTCTGTCAAACACAATCCAGGAACTACTAACACCAGAAAGGAAGTTATTTCCTAAGAGTTAAAACAGAAGCTAAAGGCACAGAATCCAGGAGTCCAACAAGAAAACAGGCCAAGTCCAAAGCCAGGAGACTCACGCTGGCAGTAGATTCCTAGCTAGGGTCTGGCGGGACCAGGAGAAAAGGGTCAATGTTGGTGTGATAGGAGGAGCTGTCTCTCAGAGGGCCAAGAGGATCGCTATCTGATGAGGCATTTCCATTGATGATAATGCAGGTGACCTGGAAGAATTTGTGCAAGATGCCTATCTTACAATTGCTGTGTAGCCCAGCCTCTCCCAGTATCTGGATCAGTGGCATTAAACTGAAATCTATCATGTTTCCAGACCATTATGACAGCTCTCCTCTATTTGGAGAACTAGTCCTCTCTGCAGACTAAATAAAGCTTTTTATATAAGGCACCAAAAGGCAAATAGGTCATACAGTACAGAGTCATACGGGAGTCTGTGTGCCCTTTCTCTCTGCTTGCCTTGCTTGCTTGCAAACAATAAAAACCTTTCTGAACAAATGACAGTGAACTTTGAAACCAGCAAAACATTTTAGGCACCCTGCCACAAAGATATTCTCCAAGCAACTGCAGGCCATTTGCTATCCTGTATAGCGCTATATTTCTTGCCATGTACTGGATCTGTGGTTAAATGAGCCCAGCATAGAATTATAGCCTCGATGCTTTGATGGGAGAAATCACTAACAGACCTAGATTGAGGAATGAGGACAAATGTAAATTTTCAGCATGATGGAGCATACGGGGCCTCGTTTAGGCTAATATCTTCATTTAACATCGAAGCTGTATTCTTTTTTCCTGCACTAACTTGAAAGTCTCTACCAACAAAAACAGCCACCGTTGATTATAATCCTTCTTGCCATTTGCCCAGTACTTTGCAAAAGATTTTAGATGCATACACCTTTTAAGACTTACAACAGCCCCCTTATCTCCAGTTTGCAAATGAGGAAACTGAGACTCGGGACGCAGCATCACTGGGATTCAGTCTCTTCCTGCTGACCCTAACGTGTTCCACAAATTACGTGGAAATGAGTTATTCTGTAATTAACTCTGGTTTACCATCCCTATGAAAAGAATATGATAAATTATTTTCAAATAATAATTAGCATGTGAAAGCTGACTAAAGTAGTGAGGACACCTAAACAATTACCGACTTCGGCATAGTTTGGGATAATGACAGCCTCAACACTACCCAAAAGAGGGAAAATATAGAATGTAAATCTAAAGACTCGAACCTTTGCCCTAGTGAGCCAAACGTCATGTCTGTCTTTTAAAAATAGAAGGTAACTGTCTTAGAACTCAAAAGAAACTCAAATAAGTAGGCATTCAAAATCTGCCATTTTGCAGGAATTTCCTTCAGAATTAGTTAAGAGTTTAAAAGTCAAAGATGCATACAACAGAAGAAAATGGGCAATGCATGGAAAGGCAATACACTGATGAAATTTTTCTAAACAGCAATAAACACATGCAGAAAACTTCGATTTCACACCAAAAAAACCCAAAAAAAAACAGAAAACACAAGTTCCAACAATTAAATTCTACTTTTCATCTCTCTACTCTTTGTGGATAGCTATTTCACAGTAAAAGCATATTTGCCCCAGCAATTACCCAAATGAACTAAGATGTGATGTGTACACAGGTCATTATTTTTAATAATTTTTAAAAATGGGATGGCACTACTACAGGATGGTTCAACTTTGATTCAGAAAGTAAAACTGTGATTGTGGGAACTGAAATATAAAGCTGTAAATTTGTATATTCATAGAAAAAAAGTGTGGCAGGACCAACAAAACTATTAACAATGGTTATGGAGGGGGAGAGGGAATGACAATTTTCCACTTTACGTATTTTTTTCATTCTGCATTGAATTTTTTTAAGAAGCAGCCTGACGACTTACGGTATTTTTTTAAAGATATTTTAAATACAGTATTAAAAATTACATGAGGCACTGTGGCCCTGCCATGTTGACAAATAAAATTTGCCAGCACAATATTCGTTTTGCTTAGACTTCCACGTCAACTTTTAAATATTACTGACAAGGTACTGAAGCTACGGAGAAAAATGTCCCAGAGAAAGTTCGACGGCTCATCTCGAGAAAATTAGTCACTGAAATTAAATAGTTTGGTAGCTTTAAAAGAAAAAAAAATTACATGAGGGATCAAAACATTTGTACGATAAAATGGTTCTTTAACATGAGAGTAATCCCAGATGGGGGCCACACCAATTCCTGCCCAGCTCACAATCCAAATTTCAATACTCTGTGTTTTGGACAGAAAGCTTGGCCTGTGTTCCTTTAGTCCTAGACTAAAATTTCACTTCGGCACAATGGTAAAACTGGGCTATGACTCATCTTCCTCTCACAACAATGAAAGTTCTAGTTCAGTGGGAAAAAACTACTTGAGTTGCCAGTGCACTGAACTGTTCAAATCAAGGTCAAAATATTGGGGCAGGAGCGAGGTGTCACTGTGCCCAGATCCTATCTAATTCTTGTGCCAGTCCTTTCAGGGGCCCTCCGACCAAATCCTGAATCTCCAAATGGTCAGAATAGGAAGCAGATGGAGCCGTCGAAATAGGGGTCAGAGAACCCAAATGAAACATGAAACGGCCCCAGGATCCATGTCATGAGCATACCTTTCAAGTAATGCCACGGAAAAACACAACTAAAAAGATGACAAGGTACGCCACTTCAGCTGAAATATATTTTAAGTACTGTAATGCCAACTACACATGTGGATTTCCTATTCCTAGGCTCTAGGTAACAGGCAAAGCTCTTTATCCACTGACTAGATTTTTATAATTGTTATAGAACTTATTACTCCTTTTCCTGTTTTCCTAGAACTGTTACCTATAGCTTTCAAGGTGATTTCAAATGTATTACATCGTGAATGCTGACCATGACCCCCCGAGGGAATTCTGCTGGTGGGGAGACCTGTCTCAGAGGGTCAGTCCCGTACACAGTCCATAGCAGGAACTGAGATGCAGGGCCTCAGGTACAACTGTTCAGTACCATGTTGCTCATACTTCTCATTTTCCTAAACTCTTTTGTTTCAAACAAATCACTCTGTCTCTAACCTCTTCTCCCAACTTAATAAGTTTCTCTCTCAAGCCTCTGTAAATTACATTCCACCTATTTTGGAATGATGAGCTGGGCAGGAATTGGTGTGGCTCCCATCTGGGGTTACTCTCATGTTAAAGAAGCATTTTATCGTGGTCTTCCTAACAACCAACTCATTTTCTTTGTAAACAGTTGGCTCAGCTAAAAATTCACAAGCCCAGAGAAATTTTCCCAGGCAAACCTCACCACACTCGGATCTAAATTCTATGTTCCTTTATTCTGATCCAGTCCCCTGATGGGTCAGGCAGCCCCTAGTATCTGCCAAAGACAATCACACTCCTTCCTTTCAAACTCATCTGGCGACAAAGCATGAGTCATTTCGGGAGACCCTCCTATAGTGTCCCCAACCGGCCCCACCTCTACATTCACAGACACACACACCCCAGCCCCTGATGAAATTCTTGTTCTCCACCTGCCTTGCTTCATGAAGACAGCACCCGCCGGGAGCCTTGTCTCTTCTGAGAGGTCTGCTCAGCATCCCCAGAGATTTGCCTGTTCCCCTGCGACTCTTCCAAGAGCTTCTTCCCAAATGACAGCTTATCTTCAGACGGGCCATAATCTCATATAACATACCTCTCTTACGTCAACACAGACCGGAAATTAAGAGATCCAACCCTCTTCCCACCTTCCTGTTGCTCAGAGGAATGTATTCGTCCATTCCACAAGCAGACCCCAGCCTTTCCTGCAGGCCAGGCACACACTTAGGTGCTGGGTACCATGGCGACAAAGCTTCCTTCCTGTCCTTCTCCTCATGGAGCTTTCAGTCTAATAGGGAGCGAATAACATGCCCCGTGCTCTTCCACCTTGAATCCACATTAGAAGCACCAGGATATTTTTGAAAAGCTTCAAAGTCAAGGCTTCAGTCCAATGAAATCAGGATCTCCGGGTGTGGGTCTCCAGCACTTTGATGATTCTATAATGTGGAGCCAAGGTTGAGAAGCATTTAACCTGTCCCTCTAAAATGGAAACAGCTGACATAGAAGCCTGTCAGCCAACAGGAAGGCAGGAAGGATGGCAAGAAAAGCAGGGCCTCCCAGGAGTGGCTTCCTGAGCCGGGCAATTTCTAGACATAAGTCATCTGTGCATTAGCGCATGCCTGTAAGTCTTAGAATGCCTCCAAATAATGTCTCGTTTCACATGTATTTTCAAGCCTTTTTTTAAAAAGAAACTTTGATCTCCCTCAATTAGATTATTTTTAACATTTGG
Source organism: Rhinolophus sinicus (assembly GCF_057876585.1). Classification (NCBI taxonomy): domain Eukaryota; kingdom Metazoa; phylum Chordata; class Mammalia; order Chiroptera; family Rhinolophidae; genus Rhinolophus; species Rhinolophus sinicus. The sequence continues at coordinate 19,160,129 of NC_142502.1, forward strand.
TCATTTGCACACAGATATCAAAATTAAGAAAAGGAAAGGAAATCTTTAACAAAAGTTTAGGGTAAATATCTTAAAATAAAAAGATTCTATATCAAAGAAGGATAGATAGATATATAAATAGATAGCTAGATATTCACATTTCACCTTACTCCATTTTTCCCTGTTACATTTCAATGGGTAGCTGAGGCAAACACACCAAATTAGATTTCCACACTCTAGATGACAAGATAGAACAAAGGACTGATGATTTCAAAAAAATAGCAGAGAAAGATTCATTTTGAGCAAACATTTATTTTAAATCTATTCCATTTCATTACTTGTTTTATTATTGAGGTTCTGCAATAGTCATTTGAAATATCAACCTCTGCATTGTCAAAAGTTTAATGCAAAAGACGGTTTCACTTATGGTTTCACTTTCTACCTTACTAGAAATAAAGGAGTCATCCCAAAGTTTAATCTATAAAGAAGACCAAAAACGGCAATGTGTTGCAATGGAATATTCCATCCATAAAACTGTATTTTTTAATATCTTTATTTCTAACAAGATCACTAAAGAGATCTACCCTGCAGATACAAGTAAATAATCAGTTCAATAACAACTGAAGAGAGCCTAGAACCTTGTGGAATTTGAAATCATGTACCCATTGGTTTTCTATTTTTATTAAAATAACATGCCCTGAAGAATTTATTTTTTAAAATGCTATTTTCCTAAAGCCTTTGCAATGGTCAGAAGGCAGGAAAGAATTCTGTCTAAATGGACCAGAATTCATATTTAAATCTGCAATCTACTTGTTTTAACGTTTGCTGACTATTTAAAGGTTTGTTTGTGTTTTCTCTTTCAATTGTCACCTGATTTTGACCACCATAATTAGCAAGAATATGAGATACAAACTAGCAAAATATAGGGAAACTATTAGTGCCAGAGAAAGAAAGAGGATTGAGTGAGAGTCACAAAGTATCTTTGCAAAGCCACAATACTGCAATTGCTGTGCCAATGCATGGGGTTTTAATTCATGTCCCTGAAAGGTATTTTAATTTTCTGTTGAGACCGCATGTTCTATAAATAAAAAAGTAATAGCCAAAGAAGAGAATTAAAGCACACTGATCTCCTATTATATTTGGTGTAGAAACCAAATTTACAAGGAAAATATGGGCTGCTTCAGTCATTTCACTTTAAAGGCACTCCATAGGGACGTGGATTTACCACCTCATTCATATAGACTTAGGGGAAAAAAAACATTGAGAGGCAAAGAGTAATTCCAAAGGAAAGAAAAACATTTTTTTTTTCATTCTAACCAGCCGAAAAGTTTTCCCATAGAGAATATTCAAGTGTGAAATCCAACAAAATGCATCATTTTTTTTCCTCAAAAAGCTTACTCCTATATGACCAGTACACGCATATATACATTGAACAAGATAGAGACATCTGAACTCATCGAGAAAATGAGGTCACCCTGGAAGTAAAGTCCAATTATGGAAAAGTACATGACCACAAGCAATGTCAAATTATGCACTGACACTTCTCCAGGAGGAGACTGCATTAAAACAAAAACCTCTTCACTTAACATTCCTCCCCCACAAAACAATAAGCGTCCGATTCTCCCCTTTGTCAGCTCTGAACGATATATTTTCAAACGTAAAGTATCTGTTTAGCCAACACTACAATCAAATACAATATGGAATCATCTCTATCATTATTCTATAGCACAGAGGAAACTTTCTTTACACGACAGTAGACAGTCAACGCGTAAGAAGCTGCTTTGAAAATACAGGGAGGTAAAGTGAAGCACATTTGTCACAACAAAGTGATGGTTCCTTGAGTGCTTTTTCCAAATAAGCCAATATCTGGCAAATTATCGCCTTCTGAAGCAAAGGATGAAGCAGACAGCATTGGTCTCCACTATTTAGAGTCCACAATAGATGTGGCGTCAGGAAGAATAGCCTGTTCTGTTCCTGTCACCAGCCAGGCCCTGCCTTCAGCAGCTTTGTTACTTAACAAGTTGGGCTCAGTAAGTGACTGAGAGAGCCTTGTCTCTGTGGACGTCCTCTTTTCAAAATCTCACAGGCGGGTAGTCACACAAGACGACAAACTTACCTGGCAATTGCTTATAAGCCCGGCGAGCTCCTTGCCCTAGCAAATCAAATCTGCACTTTTTCCAACGAAATGCAGTGGCTGCCGGGCTGCTCATCACCTACACTTGCTTGAATGACGAGGAAAAAGATGCAGAGGAAGTGGACAACAAAAGCAGCTTTCGAACTGCACACTGGGATGTCCTGTGTTAGGGTGGCTTTTCTTTTTCCCATGAGAGGATCTGACTAAACTTAACCCACTCTCCTCTAAATACCAGACAGGAAGTTACACTTAACAGTTAGTGAAAACTCCTTAGGTCTTTTGGAGTGTTGTTGTTTTTTTTAATTTTTTTTTTTTTTTTTTGGTTTTGGTTTTGTTTTTCTCATTATCATAACTAAGAGCCTCTGAATATTTCTGATCTACTACAAAGAGATGATAACTTTGCTTCCTGTTTTCACAGCATCAGCTGGTAAGGGACACCTCCACCCACCTCTCTACCCACTAGGTGTATAAATAGAGGCTTTTTGCCCTGGCTATACAACGGGGCTGAAGAGTTTGGTTACACATTAACTATACTTCAAAGAATAAATTGGACGGGTTATTTCACTTTAGTATGCATGTATATCTTGGGGAAATGAAACTCAAAAGGATTTCTTAATTCCTTATAAATTGCTACAGTGGAAAAAATTAACTTATTCACACAGAATTCTAAGATAGGTAACAATTTTGATTCATATTTCCAGACTATTTTGCTCTCACTTATACACATGTAATCTATATACTTATAACAAGCAAGAAAAATCATTACCCATGTTACCTCACCTGTTCTTTTTCTCGCCTTCTTTGAAATAGAAACTTCCTACTTATCAGCAAATATTTTCAAAGAATATGTACCTTTATCAGGAAACAGTGTTTAAATTAAAAAACATCTCCTTCCCTGCTACTGACTATGGTATAGAAAAGAGAAACAGTGAGTAGCTGGCCCACTCTCCTCCTCTTTATCCCTGTATTTTTCCAAGATTAGAAACTGCATGACTCTGGCAAAATACTCCAAGGCTCAATCTCCAAATCTGTAAAATGGGAGTAGTGACCTCACCTGTAGTCTTGTGACGTAAGAGACGAGTACAATGATACAGATCATGTCACATTATCAAAGCCCAATTAATTTTGTGGTAACAGCTTTATTGATGTATATTTCACATTGTATGCAGTTAACCCATTTAGAGGACATAATTAAATGATTATTCATATATTCACAGAGTTGTGCATCCATCACTTCAATCACTTTTAGAACATTTTCATCACCCAAAAAAACAGTCACGCTCCAGTTCCTTCTCCCCCCCCCCCCCCCCCCCGGCAACCTCAGGCAAACCACAAAAATCTACTTCTTGCCTCTTCTGGGCATTTCATAGAAATAAAATTATAAAATATATGGTCTTTTTTGACTGGCTTCTTTTACTTAACATAATGTTTTCAAGGTTCATCCATGTTGTAGCATGTTTCCGTACTTCAGTTCTTTCTTTGGCTGAATGATATTCTGTTGTATGAACATCCAGCATTTTATTTATTCATTTATTAGTTGATGGGTATTTGGGTTGTTTCTACATTTGGGTTATGAATAATGATTCCATGAGCACTCGTGCACAAGTTTTTATGTTGACATATGTTTTCAGTTCTCTTGGGTATATACCACCAGGAGTGGAATTGCTGGGTTATATAGTAGTAACTTTATGGTGAATATTTAGAATTGCCAGACAGTTTTCCAAAGTGGCTGTTCCCACTAGCAGTGCATGAAGGTTTCAACTTCTCCATTTCCACAGCCACACTTATCATCTCTTTTTTATTATAGTAACCAACCTACCAGATATAAAGTGACATCTCATTATGGTTTGAGTTGCAGTTCCTTGATGGTTATCAAAGCCCAATTTTTACCAGTAGCCACAAAATGTCTGCATTTTTATAGCCAGGGCTAAATACTCCTACTTTTGAGTATTGAGAACAACCAGCAAGGCGTGAAGACCACTTGATCAGAATGGATACTGGCTACAGTGCTAAAGCAAGACCTGGAAGTTGTAGAGCTTTAATAGTGGCTATTTTCAAACAGGTATAAGAGAATGTCAACATTTGGTATAGTTGTACAGATTCATAACAGCTGAATATTGCTGGCCTTCTGGTAAGAAGCTGCTAAAGCAGTTGTCCCTTCTTGCTCTACCAAAGCGCTGCTTAAGAAAACTTATAAAATGATGAGATTCCCAGTGGAAGTATGACACCTCAATAGTTTCTAACCAGTTCTTCCCACCTGTCTTTCTGTATGTGTCTTCTTCTTAAATAGAGGCAGGCCCAATTAAAGCAGCCTTTTGTAAGTGAATAGCCTCATTATTTACAGGAAGAAATTTTAGAGCCGATGGATCTGAAGATTGAAGAGCTCACAAATTTTGAAAGTAGCCCAGAGAGACAACAAATCAGGACCTAGACACTAGCAATAGTTTCTCCTTCCCTCTTAAAAATGTGATATTGGAAGAAGGGTAGTACCTATTCTAATTCAAGTTCTTAACCAATCAAACTCAAAACATCTAATCTAATTCAGAGGGATAATCATTTTTTTCAGACTACACGATGCTTGAACAAATTCATATACAATATTAATTATCTCCTTCCTGAAATATCTTATTTTAGGATTTTAATTTTTTAATCCCTAAAAACACTAAACAGAATAAAATCTACATAAAGCATAATAAAAAAATACAAAACACTACAAGCTATAATATATATTATATATATATTATATTATATATATATTATATTATACAAACTATAATACACAATATACAAGCTATAATACATATATACTATATATATATATATATATATATATATATATATATATATATATGAAATATCTTTTTTCCTTCTTCCAATATAAGGCCTCAGGCCTTGCAACATGTACTAATAATATGATTCACTCATCTTCTAAGAAATTTTCCACGTCCTAAGCCTGCACCATGTAATCCATTGTTTTCATTATTTCTTGGCATACAGCTGACTATGAGACTGACCGCTGATCTTTCCTGTGTCAAATAGAACTTTCCATTGTGGGAAATCTCTAAAACATTCATATTAAGCTAAGTAGAAATGTCATCCTAGTTCAGGAGCAAATACGGTCTGTATCAACAAGTATAGCTTCTACACAAGATTCTACTTAGAAAAGGCAAACCACTGAACACACATAGAAGTACCAAAGCTTCCTTGGAGTTTCAGTAAATACCTGACCGTGAAGTAATTCAAAAGCAACGGTAAATTTATCGAAGTCATCTGAAGGTTCTTCTAAGAAGATCTAATAGAAGGAAACTTTTTAACACTGCTCTGTAGTGTCGGGACCCATTCTCCATCCACAGACCCCTTCTTCTGCTAGATTCCACGGCCGGCCTCATTTCCAGTTCTTGTGAAATCAACAGACCATTTATGTTGCAAGGATCTGCCTAGGGTATGCATGTTCTTATTCAATCTGGTGTTGACAGCAGTAATCAAATTTTGTACATACCACTAGCTCTATTATAGCTCACCAGTAACTGGCTGCCAGCCTCTGTCTGCTCTCATCAAAAAGGAAAGAAAGCTTGGACTGCAGAGAAAATTTCAGAACAAATCAGCTGACAGGACAGGAGGTGGTGTAGAAGTGAGAGAGCAAAGCAAAGTCACTTGGAAACTAATCCTCTCTCCAACGGGGAGACACACATACTCCCAGCAGCATCAGCACAGCCACGAATTGTCTTCCTTCCTTGTTCTCTGCAAACCCTCTAGGCTTTGAGCATCTTTTTATAACTGTCAGTCCTAACTAATGAACCTACCTCTAACCCGGCTGAGCAACAGACAAAAGCTAGAGACAAACACCCTCCAGTCCCAGGGAGACCAAGTACAAGGGAACACTGGAGTTTCAGCACTTCCTGTGACCTCTCCAGACACGACTGGTTTCATTTTGTAACTCCTCTGTCTGCACTTAAGCTAGAATCAAGCATTTTCCTCAGATCAGAAAAATACTAAATTCATCTTATGATTAAAAAAAAAAAAGGTCAGCTTTAAAAAAAACTGGAGAGGGAGGGGTGGAAAACTTTGAGATTTTACTGGATTTGCATTTTTAGACTTCGGATTCTCCAAGAAAACCACACTCCTGCTAACAGATATTCTCTACTTAAAAGCAGCATAGCTGATGCCATTTCCTGGTATAACAAGGCAACTTTTTGTCTCATTTTTTAAAACTTGAAATAATTTTAGATTTACCAAAAAACTTGTAAAAGTGGTACACATAGTTCTCCTATTCCCTTCACCCACCCAGCTTCCCCAAATGTCACCATCGTTACATAGCCAGAGAATTAGCACTGATGCAATATTACGAACTACTCTACAGATCTTATTCAAATTTCTCCAATCGCTCCCTCTTTTCTGCAACATGATACAATCCAAGATCCTGCATAAAAGCAACACTTTAAAAATCCAGGATCCATCCTTTCTAATAAATCATGCATTATCTAATGAACATTTCTGAGTCCCCCAAAAGTTCTGTTTCCCTTTATGCTGATGAGGCAGTGTCGTCATTAACCACTGAATCTTCCAGGCTAGAAATGTTCTTTCCCTCCATAATTCTCTTCAGAGCTAATCTGTCAATCTTGTCACCTTATCTTGTAAACATAGCTCAAATAGTTTCACAATCCTTTGTCCAAAATCCTCAGGTCACATGTGTTCCTGAATCAGAAATTTTCCCATTTGAGAAAAGTTACACAGCACATAGGCCATATATTACATTTAAAAAAAAAAAAAGAAAGAAAAGAAAAAACAGTGAGACCCAGAGAAATGTCCCCTAATTAAACACATTAATACATCTGCAGCAAATATGTGTATTTTATGAATGGTGAGTGGGATAAATAAAGATTTTAAAAGCATCCCAGCAGTTCAGGTCACATGTTGCCACCAAATGAGTTCAGGCCAAACTCAGGTTTTACTGCCCACTGAATTACGAAGAAAATACCTTTTGGTTTCCAGAACCCTCTTCGGCTACTATAACTGCAAGTGTGGGGTCCTGGACCTGGACCTATGACATCCATGGCCTCATCCGTCTCTTGCCCTTCTTCACCATGCCCTCTTTCACTCCTTCTCCTGGCTAAATAATCTGTGATGTCCCCTCTGCCTCCAGGCTCTCTCCACTCCAATCCAATACCACCCCACCCCCACGAATCCCCCAGAATGATCTTTCTAAAACACCTACAACTAACTCCCTGGCTTCAAAATGCTTAAAGATTTCCCATGGATGGATGTGGGGGGCTAATCTTCGTGAGGTGTACACTGCTCTCCACCATCTGAGCCAGTCCCCTGACGGTACAGCCCATCTACACACAGCATTACACCCAAGGAGAACACAAAAATGGAAAAGGCATCATTTCCACCATCAATATTATCACAATCTAATTCCTTCTTTTTAACATTTCCACCAAAGGAATTATTTTTTGGAATACAACTTCTCCAATAGTCAAAGAACACATCAGGATTTTTAACCCCTTTTTTTTCTCACTAGGAAATTCTACCTTAGTTCTTGACCACGTTAACTAACATTACTCCCACATTACTAACAAAATCCCACATGTTGACTTAAAAAGCATTTTTCACATGATTTTAACAACACATGTCTAAAAATACTCACTACGCTAGGGTTGGTATGGTGAAAACAATTACGAAAAGCAAAAGCCAGGAAAACTTTTCCAAAAACAAGCAAACCCAAAAAAGTAACGTCAAGGATGGTATTTAATGGGCTGAGTGATTTCTCATGAGATTGTTTTTTCCAAAGCACGAAGATATAAATAAAATCTGAAATCATGCCTTTGTTTCCATATTAGTATATTAATGGAACTGAATGACATTATAATCAACAAAATCATGTTAGAGAGAGTTAAACAACCCCCTCCCCCCAAGAAGAGTTGAGAATTTATCCCGAACCACGCAGAGGCTGACCTCATACGCAGACTTGCAGGAACGTGCCAACGAAAGAGGAATGAAATCATATTTTAAGTATTATTGGTTTTATTTTCTAATGTGTAAACAAAACACCTACTTGGAATGATGAATTGAAAGAAAAATTCCTACAAGTTGTATTTAAGGATCAAATTATAACCTTCCTTACAATTATCTCGGGGAAAATGCATAGAAGTAGTGAGATTAAGAGGTAAAAGACAGTGTCACCATATCTCTTAATGAGAGGGGTAGAAAGAGGTTGCACATGCACAGACACCAAGAGAGGTGAGGGGGTTCTGAGCAGGAAACTTGGGGTTCCCTCCCACCGTGACCCTCCTCTCTGTGGGTGTCTGGGGGTGAGGGGGGGTGCGCAAGGGTGTGTCAGGGGTTCTCACAGGCCGAGTTGCTTCCAAACAGACTACCAACTGCCTGGAACCAACAGAGGTGAGGCAGCCAGTGGGTGATGCCACTTTGTAGATGCCAGGACCCAATCTGCCAGGGCTCTGGAAGGACCCCGCAGTGCCCGCTGCTTACAGTAGGGCATCCTGGGACAGCCTCTCCAGCTGCAAACATCTCCTTCTAACAGAAGGGTGGAAGGTCATTGCCAGGGCTCTTCCGGGAGCAGGAATAGTTATTTACAGAGATATTAAAAGAAATGAATAAAACTCAAATGCTTTAAAAAGAAAGAGGAATTTTAAAACATTATTTAAAAGGAAAGAAAAAGGGGGTGATTTTTCTGAATCTTCTACATGTTCTGTTTTTATCAATAAAGTGAAAACGAAACATCTTTTCTCCGTTTCCTTTGTATTGCCATCCCTTAGCGCACCGCCTGGCACATCGTAAGGACTCCATAAATGAACATTTACTGAAAGAAGAGAGATGAGTGGATGGGGATGACACAGAGCAGAAGCAGCAGCGACCAGGACGGTGAGAGGAGGCCCGGCCAGCTCTCACACCCAAAGAGCACAGTGCATGCGACCCCCACCCTGAAGCAGAAGGGAGCTGGCATGGTCCATGACAAGGGCAAAGTGAAAAACAAAAGCTCTGGGGCAAACTCAACAATCTCCCTGCTGCAGAAAGGGACTCCACAGGGGACAGACAGCTGTGCCAGGCAAGAAGGGCACTTGCGGGTTTACCAAAGGACTAATTTGGAAATAAACGTGCTGTGCAATTAGAGGCAGAAGCCTCAGCATTCTGCTGAACTATGGAGTCAAGGTCAGCAAGTGAGTTTTCTTGAAGTGCAACTGCTGGCCTCATAAGGAAAACATCTCTACTTTCTAGAGGGTTCTAGAACCCTCAAGTTTCACGGGAAGGTGTGAAGAGAGAAGAATGAGCGTTATTCTTTGTTAGCAGTGAAAACATCTAGTGGGAGAAATGACCTAAGTGTCCCATAGGGCACACGGCTTGTGGATCAGGGTATGTCACACACGACACTTTGTCCCTTGGTCGCCTGCAGTGACAATCTCAATTCAATGTCTTTCCAATGGAGTTCTTATTCCCTTAGGCAAATCTGAGGATGTTGGCCTTCCAGAAGACAGGGGTGTTAACCAGGGTGAGTCATCTGTATATTCAGCCTGCAGCAGAGAACACACACAGATAGCCCTGTCCGACCACCCACATCCCACGTGTCATATCTCTCCACTTGAGAATGAAGCATAATCATCTACTCGTAGCAACTTAGGGCTGAGAATGGGGAGAAAATGAAGGATCCAGGTAAGAATTACCCAGAACAGATGCCGAGGAACTGACCAGCAGGCTTTTAAATCAGTTATGGGATTTCTAAGATGATACAGTTTCCAAGAGGTAACCCGGTGAGGAACAGAGAATGCAAGTCAAGTGCATCACTCAAGAATTTATTAGCCATGGGACTCAGCAACAAGGTTCAAGGTTCCCGGGCTCAAGGCCCAGGGAGGAGCACTTGAGAGAGCCTGTCTGCTAAGTGGTTTGTTTACTGAGCGCCTACTCTGTTCCACAAATTGCAGTAAAGAGAACCAGTTCCCAGGCCAGGCAAAGTGACGCAATAGCCAGTGCTATAGAAGGGAGTGTTGTGACACTTGCTATCACTGCTTCGGGGACCAGGCTGAAGCACTGAGACAGGCCGGAGCCTGCAAAGAGAAGCACGGAGAGGGAAGAGGGTGGGAGTAAACACGATACAAGGAATGCACAACTAGCCGACTATTAAAATACTCTGAGAAGTCACAAAGAACAGACAAGAAGATGGGAGAGTGGCACTTGGAAACAATACCAGAAGGTCCAACAAAAGAGAAAAGAGTGACCCAGAAATCAGGGAAAAGCAAAGTCAGGCCCTCTTATTCCAGGGGGGTGCCTGATGGAGCCATCCCGGAGTTGGCAGGTCTGGACCATTTACGTGCTGTTTCACACAAATCGCCCTTTTCCATAAACGTCTCTCCTCCAGAGAATTTCCATGAGTAAATTGGTCTATCTATGAAAGTATAAATACAGCAAATACAACAAACTTGGTTTTAAATTAGGAGTTTGGACTAGAATAACTTCCCGGCGGTTGCCAATTCAGGAGAGTGCTAGAACTCCCAGTGTTCCTGTTGGAACATCAGTATATAATTTGGTCATAAAAGCTGACCAACTTTCGGGACCTCTGAACTTGAAAGTTCTTGCACATTTATTTTCATTGGTGCCTGCAAAATACTTACAGGTTAAGCTCTGTCAATACCTCAGTTCTTATTTGAAAAATGAAGTAACTGAGGTTTGTTCACACAGAGTAAAACACAAAATTCATGCTGTGGGTGTTCTTCACGTCAGGACCAGCTCCCAGCTCCCAAACCAACAGCCTTCCCTTCCACCTTCATGGGACTTCCAGAGAAGCTCCCTGGCTTGCAGAGTTCTGAAGCCCAGAGATCTGAAAGTTATTTTTTCTGAAAGTAAATGATACTGTACAATACTTCCTCTCTTCCTCAGAGTCATAGCCAAAAACCAGGTGACACCAAGAGGAAACGCATGTTCCTCAACAGCAATAAGATTCCATGTATCAGGTAGCAGCAGCAGCTGCTGAAAGCTGGTCCCACCCCCACCGCAGTCCCCAGCTGGCACAAACACAAGCCTGAGAACCTGAGGCCTCTCAGATGAGGCTTTCAGCAACAGAACGAAAAAAGAACCCCACAATGCCACTCCCAAGGGCATTAAAATCATAGCCCTGAAGGAACAAGGTGGTTCCTCTTCACGGGAGTTACTAACCCGACCCCCTCCGCACCGGAAAGAGGGGGCAGGAAAAGGAAATGAAAGCAAGTGACTCTAGGCTGTGAATTTCATATGCAAGAATAGCCAGCAACAGGTGCAGCGTTCCGGTGAAATGACAACTCCCCAAACGTCTTTTGCCTCCACAGCACACGACCCAAGCACAGAAATCCAACACTAGCAATGATATCAGAAGTTCAAATCATCATGTTCTCACCAGCAGCAATTGTGAAAAAAATAAAATAATGAGCCAATGGACCAAATAATATTTTTCTGCTGACACATGACTTCTTTCACATAGTCCTCTCCTAAAACAGTTTACTCTAAAATAATGCAAATGTTGGTCATTAAATATATATATATTTAATATATATTTATTATATATATTACAATATAAATATAATATTTTATATATTATATTTATATTATAATATAATAATTTATATTATATTATATATATAATATATATATTATATATTTTTATATATTTACTTTATAAATATAATATTTATATATATATAAATGCCTAGTGACTAGCATAGTGGCTGGCACAGAGAAGGAGGGAAATAAATATTTACCGAATGAATGAATGAAACAAACAAAACGTTGTCTTCACAAATAGCAATAACCAAAGTTTTACCTTCCGGGTTATGTATGAGTGTATTGTTTCCCATGTCTCCAAAAAGAGAACAAAACGTTGGAGTCAGAAGCCAAGAGCACGACATTCCGCCAATGAACATTTCAGAATGTGCCAATCACCCATCCTCTGGCTGAAGCCCTTTGGGATTAAGCGATCTATGCAGGGAATTTTCACTTGGAGAAGACCAAGTGGGAAAAACAATCATACTCATTTGAGCGATCTACCTTCCTTTCAATATGCCATTTTAGATTTTCGTTTCTTTCAATATGCCATTGTACATAACATTCTCCACATGCCATTACTATAGAGTTTACAAAATAAATTTTGTTGTATAATCTTTTCAACATGACAAAAACGATCCACTGATTATATCTTATAGTAAAATGTCTTGTGCTATATGTGATATGTGTAAGAAAAATGTAAGTGTGGCTAAGATGGAGTTGAAATGAAGCCATTTGATGAGCTATAAAAACTGACAGAAGGGGTGGGGGGAAATGGCAATGAAATTGAGCTCAGAGATGAAGAATGTCTGTTATATGAATATTGTGTTAAAAAGAACATTATCAGTGTGAGAACATCACTAATTCATATAAGATAAAGGGTTTAAATAATGATACTAATTATAAGAATAAGGTTTCAGAGCTCAGATAAGAATATATCATCAAAATCATCAGAAGATGTCAGAGAACTGAGAAGTACAAATAAAAATATACTGTAATAAATAATTTTACAAAATTACAGTGAAGAATAATTCAATGTAATGACACTCTTCATTCAATTTTCTTTAAATTCATGAATTTCTCTTTTGTTTATAACAGTATTAAGTATTCTCAGTAGAATTTCTCTCATCCCTACGTATGTATGCAATTTAAAGAATCCTTAGGTTTTTCAAGTCATTCCTTCCAAGAGCCAAGTAACTCTCACTTTCTTTTACCTCAAGGTAATACCCAAAGGTCTTGAATAAAATCCTTAGCTGAGATTTAAGGACCTAGTTAAGAATTCGCTGAAACTTCAAGGAATAAACTGGAATAGCAAATCCATTGAGTGTTTTTTAAAAACGACATCTTTCTATTCATTCATTCATTCATTCATTCATTCATTCATTCACTCCAAGGATCCATCACCCCTACAGGCCAGCGGTTGTGTCAGGCACTACAGACAGAGCAGTAAACAAGAAAATCTTGGCCCCTACACTTCCAGAGATCACAGTCTGGAGACCTACCAACAACAAAGTAAACAAAGCAATTAGCATCGTGCCAACTGTGCTGAAGCGAGCAACAGGAGAGGTGGGTGTCGGAGCTAATAGGACGAAATCTATTTCAGATGGGTAGTCAGGACAGGCATCTTGGAAGAGATGCAATTTAATCTGATGCCCAACCCCAGAAAGAGTAGAAGGGAGCAGCCAAGAGCTGGAGGGGCGGTATTCCAGGCAGAGAAAAGAGGGTGTTCCTGGAGCTACAAGCCAGACACAGGTGGGGCGATGGGCAGAGAGACAGAAGGTGCATTATACATACAGAAATGGCCTCTCACCATGTGATTCACCCACCACACCTTTGGCTTTACACACACTTTCTCCTCGGCCTGGAATCCCTCCCTTCCATTCTCTCCTCTGCCACCTCTAAGGTCCCTCCTCTGAGAAACATTCCCTGACCTTCCAAAGAAGACCAAACCTCCAGGAGTGAATCTCTCCTAACCTGTGGACCCACAGCACCTATTACGTGCCACTACCACACCTCTTACCACACTGCATTGAATTGCTGTGTTCAAGGGCCTATAAGCAGGGATCTTGCCTTGTTTGTCTTTGTTTCCCAGCAGTCTATCACAGAACTTGGCACCAACAGTTATGCAATAAATGACATGTGAGTGAGTGAACAAACCAAGAGAGGAATGGACAAATTAAGTGAAGGCAGGAGTCCACCAATGCTAATTCATGACTCAATGTCGGAGGTTTGGAACATGGTTACAACTCATTAACCCATTTATAGTTTGGGGGGCAGGTAATTTCTATTCCCATCTGTGTTTCATACAACATAAACACTTTAGGGCAAATCTCCTTGTATCACAGAGGAGTGACAGAATAATTTTTAGAGTATCGTTAGACATCAGGACCGATCCATTCATACGGGACAAGGATGCATTAAGTGCCAGGCCCTGTGCTAGGCTCTGAGGCGGACAGTGGCCCTGAACTAAAAGATCTACAAGGCTAGTAAGGAGAACACATCTCCAAAAGGAGGTTAATAACTGACATTGTAAGATTCTTCACACGTAACTTACTTCTTTCATAATATTAAGAGAAAACATTTTGTAAAAAATGCCAAGGTCAACCAGAGTACGAAATCATTTAGAATCTGTTGAGTCATGCCTAGGTTTCCCTTCTACAACCAATGGACCAAAGGTTAAGTAACCACGGCATTCTAAGCGAGCCTTCTTTACCTGCCTGTGGCTCTTGGACGTCTCCATGTGTGGAATCAGATGTCACTTCCATTTCTCGTTGGCTCAGCATGTCCTCCAAAGGCCGTTGAGATTCACGAACCAACCATGCATGATTTCTAAAGTCACAAAGTTATGCTGGACGTGCTTTGATGGAGTCAAATTGAAAAACAAAGTGAAACAGTATGGGAACCGTGGAGAGAGGCGTCCCTCCCAACTGCCCCGACCAGAATGGTGACATTCCTGCTTCTGTGCACACCCAATCCTGGTCTGCTCTGTCTGAGCTTCTGCCAAGCCTTGCAGCCTGTCACTTTAAAATCCTGACATCCTGACGTGTGACAGCACTGATCTGCCTAGGAACAGGGAGGTATGCATTTCTACAAACACTGCTGTTCACATTGCTTAGAATAATGCAGAGAAGCCAAGCTCTTCTTCACTTCAGGTTTTTCTTCCATTCGAGCCAAATGAAACTTTGGGTGAGGAAAAATGTTCAGAAATTAAACAATTTTTTTAAATGTTCCTCAGTATCTAGCTCTCGCCAGCGAGCTTGTTTTCCTAAATTTTGCAATCAATTTTTCAGCTTACATATTCCAAACGAATCTCTAAAGCTCTTAGGGAGCCATCCATTAATATACTAAATACATGCCATCAAGCTGAAAGGTAAACGGCCTCTTCAACCTGGATTAAAAATACTATCGAGTCAACACGCAAACTGTACATCTTTCTGCCAACCTCAACACATAGCCCGCTGCTCACTTCACTCCCAATCTCTGTCCTCATTCAGCATTTCCAGAAGGCCAAGGTCTGCCCTACTCGGGACCTGCACACGGGCTCTGGCCTCAGCCAACGTCCTCCATCCTCTTCTGATGTCCACTTAGATATGGCTTCTTTAAGGCCTCCCTCCCCACTAGCGCCCCTCTCAGGCCAGGGAAAGGCCCATCGGGAGACTCTCCCAGCACTGCAGCACATTCATCCCCTCGGCAATTAAACAACTGCGTGTACGTTCTACACTTTGATGTCTGTGTTTCTGGACGTCCCAGAAGCTGGGCATCATGGCCATAGCATTCATCCGTTTTATTGACGTTGCCCAGTACAGAGCCTGACTCATCAAAGAGTTATTTCCATCTCAAATTGTTGTCTCTATAAAAACAGTCTTTGTGGCACACGGCTGTCACTGCCAAGCTCTAAGGAAACAAATGTTCATTTCAAGCCATTAACTTCAGCAGGGGTTGTTAACAAGGCCGGGGGTCCATGAACCTGGACAGGAAAAAAATTAGTTTTCACTAACCATTAACAGAAATGTGCTTCCCCTGCTATTAACAAACGTAAGTCACAAAGCACACTATTAGTAGTTCTTTTGACTGTGTCAGCAACAAAAATCACAGCCCTTTTCATATCACATTTCAGCTGAAAAAAATCACTTGGCCCATCATCATCTCAGGACAGTACAACAGCTACCAGACCCACTGTTGGATCTTGTCACTGAACGCACTAACCAACAAACAAATATTACTCTATCACGGGCTTCGTAAGTATTTTGTAACTAAATTTCTATAGAATTGGTTTTCCTTTGTAATGCTACATATTTTATTTTATGCATTTTTTTTTTATTCACCAAACTGCTAAAGGGGTCCATGGCTTTTTAAAAAGGGGGGAGGAGGGTGATGAGAATAAAGAATGATAACTGTCATGAGATATCAACATTTGATGTACAAAGAAACACTTATATTCTGTTTTCAATGGATTGAACACAGTTTTACTGAGAAAAAGTAAAAAAAAAAAAAGGTTCTAAAAGAAAGATGATTCAAAACAGAATTATTAAATTGAAAAGTCATGTTTACAATAAATAAAAATCTTCATTTCATTAGTTTTAGTACAAAACAACTGTGGAAGAAGAAATTCTTGGGGGACATTTAAATAGTTTAATAGCTATCATATAGTTCAACTATGAAATATTCTTGACATAGTCCTGATAATGATGAAAACTCTCCCACTTTTTCCAGAAAAAGTTATCTTCAAGCCACTGAGCCCGAGGCTTGCAAAGTGAGGATACTAGGCAGGCAGGATTACAAAATATATTACACTCCTATTTCTACCTACCAATTGGAGATGCGTCCCATCTTTTTTTTTTTTTTTTTTAGTTTCAGCTGTACAAAACAATGCAATAGTTAGACATTTACACTCCTCACAAAGTGATAACCCCCCACTCCCAATCTACTACCCCTCTGACCTCGTATATGGCTGTTACAGTTCCACTGACTCTATTCCCTATGCTGTACTCCACATCCTGTGACTATATATATATATATATATATATATATATATATATATATATACATACATATATATATGTATGTATATATATTAAATTATCATTGACATTCATTATTGTTCAGCTCCAGCTTCAGGTGTACAGCGCAGTGGTCAGGCATCTCCACCATCCATGAAATGGTCTCCCTCATAGACAAGTGTGAGATGTGTCGCATCTTATTTCTGCAATAGCTCTATGAATACACGCACATACCCAGCAGGAGGAGTCACAGAGTACTCATTAACACCTTACTGTGAGTCGCTTTACTCAGCCAACCTTAACATCCACAACACTCCGAGAAAAAAGGAGAGGGGAGCCAGAGAGGGGAGCGGCCAGGCCTGGAGTTAGAAGGCCAATGGACAATGCAGAGAGGCCGGGTCAGCAGAAAACACTTCAGAGATGGCATATAAATCAAATTTTGCAGAACCTCGACGGCAGTCAGCAGGTCCTACTTGCACTTCTAGGATTGCTCTGGAAGACTGAATACCACAGTTTTACTCTCACACAAATGAAGACCGTTTCTGGCAAGTTCAGTTCAGCAGCTCCAGTTACCAAAAGGAAAATAACAGGAAGGAAATAGTCCTCGCACCCCTGCTCTGTTCTTCCTCCTCCCATTCCCCCTCTCCCTGACCCTCTTCCTGTTTACCCTAAAACTTAAGACTCCATGCCCATGGCCTGTCTGTTGTAATCCACAGGTATGTGTCATGTCTCTTTCAGTTTAGTAATAAAACCCCCTACACTTCACACAGTAAATGTAAAATTAAATAACTCCAAGAAATTCATATACCCCAACAGCCCCAGCAGAAAATTTCTGGAAATCTGTGAAAGTATTTGTTTTGAGACACAAATTCACCAGGCACCCATCAACAACAGAATGAGATTTGAAGGAAAGTGAGTTTTGAGACATTTCCTTGAAGCGCAAGAAGCCCAGAGCCGCAGAAAGAATGCCAAGTTTGGGATTACTATTTAATCTTTGGAAAGTCCTTTCCTGCCTCTTTGACTGAGTTTCCTCAATGAGCAAAGAAAGTTGACTAGGTGGTCCCTTAAAGCATCTTCCAGCTCTAAAATTCCGTGAAGGTCCATGTTGCCACAACAGCCATCCATGGTTTTGAGTGGGAAGGGCAGAAGGAGGCCACTTACCTCTAAAAATCATTTATAAGTCAGGCGATGCTGGAAAGCAACCTTTTCAGCTTGAAGGTCCGCTCACTCTTGGCACTCATTCGGAATTCTCAGATCCTTAATTTGTATTTCATCGCTAGTGAGCTAAAGATACTATAATGTGTGAAATGCCTAAGAGAAAACATTCTCATAACCACCAGCAATACAGAAAGTACGTGGCTGTCATGTGAGGAGAAATTTGTCTCAAATGAATTTGGATATTTACAATTCACATGCACATTAAATGATTTCTAAAGCCACAAAGCTTGTCAGGCCTGGCAGAAGGTCTAAGAAATGTTAGGATAACCATGCCTAACAGCAGCAAGAAATAGGTGCTGAGAAAAGACAGCTACTGAAAAAATGTAGGACACCCTATCGTTCACAGAGGTTTATGTAATTGCCGAAAGTCATATTGCACAACATTTTCTACAGTGTCGATAAAATTTCTCAACAAAATGATTTCCAAAGTAAATCTCCCATTATACTATTTCCCAATTTTTATCAAAGTCATAAATGCATAGTTAAAAATGCAGCAGTCCTGACTCAGTCATGCTTTCAAGGGACCACCCATGTCTTCTGTTATCTATTTGTTCTGACATTCATTTATGTATTTCTAAATACTTCGCTTATACTATTTCTAGATAAGTCAGACATTATTTACAGAATTTTTATTACAGTAATTAAGGATTTACCTCTCCTATATCAATCTATCCAGTCTCTATCCAGTTTTTTCTTTCCGATATCATACTGCTAATTTCCAAGATATCTTTCTTATTCTCCAAATCTGATATTTTTTTATTGCATTCTGTTCTTGTTTCAAAGATGTAAATATTTTCCCATCTCTTTGAGGATATTTACCATATTATAAATTATTTTCCTCTATTTCACTTAAATTCTTTTTTCCTGTTGCTTGTTTGGTACAACATCAAAGATGGAGGGTTTCCTCAAATACCTGGATGCTGGCAGCCCCTCGCATTTCAAAATGAGGTCATGAAACGCTCAAGTTCTATGAGCTTGGGTGCCACCTGCCAACTGATGGGCTCAAAATAGGTAAGCATTTCCATGCTGTAACTATACTGTACTCCCAAAAGCATCCACTGATTTGGAGCTTCAGGAATTCTGGGACAGTCCTGGAGTCCCTTAATCTTCCTGATGTCAAACCAGAACTTTGCCATCCTGTCTGGACCAGGGACCCCAAGTCACAGTCCCATTTCCCTAGAGAATATATAAATCTCTGTTCTCCTGTGCGGATGGGGAAGAAGGGCATCAAAGTATGCTGTTTACAGATCTCAACCAAACTAAACTCCCAGTCTTTAATCCCAAACTTCTCCCACTTCCCACTGATCCAACCTCAGACAGTTACTGGTGACTCTAAGTCAGGGGGTTGGCAAATTCTGGAAGGTGCATCAGGAAGCCTCTTGCCATCACCCCCTGCTCTGGTCCCCTCAGTAGTAACCACTGCACCACCATCTTCCAACATGTGATGTCTTGCCTATCTATAGCTACTGTGTTTCCCCGAAAATAAGACCTACCCGGACCATCAGCTTTAATACATCTTTTGGAGCAAAAATTAATATAAGACCCGGTATTATTTTACTATAATATAAGACCTGCTAATATAATATAATATAATATAATATAATATAATATAATATAATATAATATAATATAATACTGGGTCTTATATTAATTTTTGCTCCAAAAGATGTATTAGAGATGATGGTCCGGCTAGGTCTTATTTTCAGGGAAACATGTACGTCTCCTCTTCTCTCTGGTCGCATGACTTTATTCCTTTTTGTTCTTTGCCATACTTATAGAGGCATTATGGCAGCAAGCACTGATTAGCACATATCCACTCCACCGCTTTTAACTACAAGTTCTGCTCTCTTCAGTTTATCCTTCAGGAGACTCCCAGCATGGTCTCCTTCCCATGAGCTGGGAGGACATACGTGGTGGCAGTGTGCAGGCAAGACTTGGTCCTCACGGCCTCGAATTCCTAAAGCTAACCTGGCTGGATACTTTATGGTCAAAAGCAGACTTTGTACAGTAATAGTCATAAAATCAGATATATTTGTCAGTTAATTATTCTCTTCATGATTAATTTGGAATTTGAATTCAAAATTTACAATATGATACAAAGTGATTTCATACGTGGCAAAATTTTACAGGTATAGCATATTACATTTCCTTGCTTTATCTTCAAATGTGAAATTTTACTTTATGTTTAGTAATTCAGTGCAGCCAAATTACAACTGCGATTTGGAGAACCTCAGTTCACATTCATTTTATGAACTGAAAATACTAAACTGCATTAAAACTTTATTAAAAATTTAAATAAGTTTTATCTCTGAAAGTATATGCTAAAATAAACACAGAAACCCAAAGTTCATCTATATTTCCTAAAGCAAAAAACTATAGCTGTATCAAGTATACGAAGAATGAAAAAGATACCCAATATAAATGGTCCTATAACCTGTCACTTACAGAGAGGACTGCCTATAAGTTTTAAAAACACAAAAAGCAGTTCCCATCTTGGCTGAAAGGGAACATATATGCTTCTGATTGTAACATGCCAAAGTGCAGAAATAATTTTTCAAGACTTCCTTGTGGACCAGAAAGAACTTCATGGCTGGATGCCAATAATCCCCCATAAAACCCAGTGAAATTGACTGTGGCTACCTAAGGAGGGTGGAAACTAATAAAAGTAAGGTTTTCCAACCTATTCAGAAAATTGCAAACTTTAGCCCAAATGATGTGGGTTGGTAGCTCATATATAACCAGTTTGATTGAATCACTGGAAGTCATGGAAACTCGTAAAAACTATTTTGCCCAAGTTGTGATCCATCTTTAATATGTCACAAAAAGATACTAAGCAGTAGAGAGAAAGAAAGAACTTTAATAATATATTCTTTCCTTTATTTTCTTTAAACCTTTCTGTTTCTGTGATAGCTGAAGTAAAAAATACAGGTAATTACTACTACTAAGTTCAAACTTAAAGCAAAATAAATATTAATGGTGTGCTCCACGGATTCTGACTCAGGAAACTTAAGACCCCCTAACATTACCAAAATGGAGTATCTCAACAATTTATTTCCTTGCTTTTTCCCATCACATCACTAAATTGAGCAGGAGGACTGTTCCAATCTCAAATGGTAATAATTTTATTAAGTATAATCAATCCATCTTGATAAAGGAATGGAGAGGAATATTCACAAATAACATTTATAATCCACAATTCACTCAGCGGTCGTGACAATTTAATAGCCTACCGAAGGAAGTATAATTGATCCAATCACCAAATTTAAGAATTACCAAGTTTCCCACATCCTTACAACTGTCCTTATTACTTACGTGTGGGAATTGGACCTTGACTTCCTAAGGTAGCCAAAATAGTACCACCCTCTACACTTAAATAGGATTTACCTTCTAAAAAGATCAAAATCAAATACTCCCTGCACATTTTCCTGTCCTAAGCTTCAAGTATCGTTTTTGTCAATCCTTTACACAAGTATACAGCCCCTATGTGTCAAGCACTGCTCAAGGCAGTAATATAAAATGGTCCACGAAATTCTTTTACTTTCACTCCAACACTCTGCCCACCAAGAGATTAGTCTCATCCAATGGGCCGCTGTGTGGAAAACATTTCTGAGTCAGTGTCTTTAATTTCCAATACCTACTAAGGAGAGACAGAAGCCCTAGGTGATGAATTACATCCCTGAGTTCAGTAGTTGAGATAAATTCCTGGCCCTCAAAGTCACCTGCAGGGCAGCTGTGAAAGACCATGCAGGCTTTCTGGGGTAAGCTGATACATGCTCCCAGAGGCAAGATGGTACATCCAGTGGACACACTGGCTCGCTGCTCACTAATACAGGACACATTGCAGGGAGTCACACAGGTCATTTGTTACACAAACATCCACACTACTAATGTCTGTATAGAACAAACAGAAATAGCCAAATCCCAAACACAGGCCCATATGTGCTAAGCAACAGAAAACACGTCCCACTTTAAAAACTACATAGTTTTCTTAGATGCTCTCGCAATAAGATAACTTTGAACTTATTTACGATAATTATTATTTGCTTGCAGTTATAGACTACACACTGCCAAGTACTACAGAGTAGTAATTAAGAGTGTGTTCCAGCTTTGGGGGTTTATCTGTGCCATTCACTACACGTGCTACGTTGGGTAAGTTACTTAATCACGCGGTGCTTTGGCCTCTTGACTAAAAAGTGGGGATGAAAATAGAAGTGTCCCTTCCAGAGGGTTGTTGTGAAAATTCAATGAATTCATATGTGTGTATGTCTATAGATGTACACGCATGTGTGTACAAACACACATACACATATATGGGTGGGTGTGTATAAATAAATAATAGTAAAACTGTTCAGTGGTGAAGCAAAAACCATTAAGCTACTCTTCTTGTTACTGCAATGCTTCTTATACACCAAGTTATTGCATGTGGGGTTTCAGGTTAAAGTTAAGCAAACACCAAACATTTGCAACTGTGTTTAGTATGATCAGATAGAGATGATTTAAAATGATCAGCTGATTCCAACACCTGTGCCACACAGCCCCTGCTGCACAAGCTTATAAGCATAAGCTTATCCCCGTGCTTTCAGCCAGCACCTTCCCCAGCTCCATCCCCATCAGCAGGAAAAGGCAGTAAGAGAAGCTGGTAAAGAACGCACAGCTGGAATCTCGGTAGTTGGGAAATGACTTGGCAGATTAAAAAGTTGACTAGGGTGAATGTTCCCCGTATTAAATAAAGTTTATGCGAGTCCATCATCAACCTGAATGCTAATATATTTCACACCACGTCTGAAAGAAAGGGTGGACAACAGAGTGGATGGCACAAATTTTTTGATTCATGTTTTTACACTAATTTGTTTTAATGTTTTTACTTCTGTAATCCCCCCTATGAGAAACTGTCCCTTGCTCCAAAATGCCACTCTCACCTTAGTTGACAGACTTCCTCACCCGCCTGCTGCGTCCCATATTCCCTACCGTGTGAAATTCAACCGGAATGCCAAACTGTGTATGTCTGAGCATTTGCCAGCCAATTTAGTGGCTGGAAACATGGCTCGGAGACCATTCAGCCAGACCTGGTAACTTGGGCCAAGAGATAGACCTTCTGTCTCCCTCAACAACCTGCGGAAAATCAAGAGCAAGTGATTCAAAGAGGGGAAGAGAGGGTAGGGATGAAGGCAAGAAGTAACCATAACAACAACAAAAGCCAGAACTTCAGACAATATTAGCCAAACACTCTTAACTCAATTAATCTTCACAGCAACTCTGCTGATCCATTAGAACAGTTACTTAGTCCTCAGAATTTACATTTTGAAAAATGTACCTTAAGTAACGTGGGACCAAACATTGAAGAGAGAAATACACACCTCAAATCAATCTCATGGTACATAAGATTCTACAGGAAAACCTATTAGGCTCCCTTCTTTACAGAAACGGTGAGAAGACAGGAAGCAGAAGGATATTAGTGAACTGAGTTGCTCTTAATCTAAATCCCTAGCACCAAGTCTCATAAAACAAATAATTCAAAGCATTTTATCAACAAATCATTAAGCATCTGGGTCGCTGGCAGAAAGCACCATGCAAGTACAGAAAAGATGGTATACCCAAAAATGGCACTCCTGGGAAAATGCCAGACCCGCTGCCTGATCGACAGACACACTGTTTTGAACCATGACATTAAATGGGTGAAATGCATGTGGCTTAATTTAGAAACATATACAAGAGTAATGCAAAAAAAAAAAAGCCTAATTAAATATTACAAAAATTTACTTTAACTCAAACAATTTTTAAAGTTTGTCTTTTTTCTATTTTTTTCAATAGACATTATAAAGAATAAACTAAGGATCACTTCGTTTCTTACTACCTTCGAAGTAAACCTAAAGGAGTAAGAAAGAAGGATTAGACCATAGGAAGGTTTTTGTCCTTCAAGAACTGGGAGTGACAGAGAAGTCCAGGGCACTGCAAAACTACCAGAATTATTGTGCAGCCTCGTAACAGTTGCCAAGTACTTTCAGCATATGGTACAGAGTATTACAAAAAAAAAAATCCTAAAAACAGTACCTAAGCCAAAAACGAAATTCATGAAAAGAGATAATAGGTCAAAAAATGGTAAAACATAAGGACTTGAGGTTTGTCAAAAAAAATAATCCCATCTGGAAGCTATTTCCAGGAAAGACAAGAAGGAAAGAACTAACCCAGAAAGAATGCTATGTTACGAATTACTGACTGTGAGAGCAGACATCTATACACAACCATGGAAAAAAAAGCACCACAACATGTGACCGCATCTCAAAGGGTGTCTTGACAGGGAAGTCTAAGGAACCACTTTTTAAAAAATTAATTTGTGAAAAGAAAGGTAAGGGTAGGTATTATCCTCATATTATGACAATTTGATGACATATCGAGATAACAGAATTGTTTAAATTGTTTGCTGATGTAAGGCAAATCACCACAGAACTTCCTCCGATCTGTATTTTTAAAAATGACTTTATAAATTTCCACCTGGCTGACAATAAAGGATGTCACAAGTGCGAGTTCTATTATTCCAAATAACACATATAGCTGAAAAGATATCTTTTTCCATATTATTCACTGTCCCATCATAAAGTTCCAGGCAAAAGGATTTTTGGAACCTCGGGGCTGAGTTAATAAAAGAAAACTGTGCCCGTCACATTAACAAATGTCTTTTTGAAAATTGATGGATAATGTCAACCTTAAAACTAATCACTGTCCTCTTTGCATTCCCTAATGTAACACTTTGAGGTAAATTTGCATCTAAAGTTTAACAATAGGATAAGGCACCACATATAAAACAGGCAGAATTTCTGTGTTTATCTTACTAATCAATTCATTTCTACCCCTCTCTGCATTTTTGTTGGTTTTTCTTTTTTCAAATTCTACTTCTTATGTGACTTTCTGTAGGAATCTGAAATTAGGTGGATTGTAAGTCTTTTAAATATTACAAAAAGTTTCTGTAAGACCTGATTGACAACTTAGATGTATCCTCATCTATAAAACAGAACCAATTACATCTTCCCCATATAATTACTGTAGGGAGCAAATAAAATAATGTATTCCCAGCACATAAGCTGAGCTCTCTGCCTCCTTCTACTCTTGTAGGAAAGACTTCCTCAAGCTCAAATTAATTTTCCTCAGGTGCTCTGGATTTAGCAAGCAAGCAATTAGTTCACACATTGCTAACTTTTATGGTGTAACTAACTGGTTGCAATTTTAAAATGTTAATGTATATCCAGATGCTTCCATAAAAAACACCGACTTTGGCTAAGACTCCGGGACCCATACATTACATGAAGTAAAAGTTTAACAAATCATGTTTAATTTTAAATGAGGGTCACATAAATGAAGATACTACTAACAAAGAGATTAGTATACTAATAACAGGGGTGCCAAAAAAACGTACACAAGTGGACTTTGGTCAACGTTGCTCAAGCAGTAGTTCGCCATAATCAGAAGTGTCTGGATGCTGATGGTAACCACTTTGAGCACCTCTTGTAATGGCAGAAGTCAAACATGACTTGTATTCATCTTTTGTTATCAGTATGTATTATTACAATTTTAATACAGTTTTCCGTTCTTAAAATGTGTATACATTGTTTTGGCACCCTCTGTGTATTTACCCAGACCTTCTCATTTCTGATGTTTTCTTCTACCATGACTGCATTTCCCAATTCAGATGGCATCCCAATGAGCCCACTGTAATACAAGCCACATGAATGACAGCCCTGGGGTCCGTAAGAGCTACCAATTGTCACTTAGGTCCAAACAGGACTCATTGCCAGTCTGTACGTTTCTTAATATAAAAATGAAAGAAGAGAAGTAGTGAAAGATGAAACACTTGGGGAAAACAGATCCTGAAACCTCTCAGCTGTCGCTTTCATTTCGGAGACAGGAAACAGACCAGGATAGCAAGGGAGCCGTGACCACTCAGAGCCTCTAACTCTTCAGAGGAGCTCAAGCAGCTCGCAGGGCCACAGCATTCCCATCTGTCAAATGGTGTCACAGCCCCTCCACGGGCTGATCAGAAAGCGAGTCCAAGGATTCTCATGTGCATAGAGCACTTTCTAGGCAGACCCTTGCTAACATCACATTGCCACGTTCCAGTGTGAAGTCTGCCGACTGCTGAAGGCACCAGGCCAGTGCGGCCCCGGGGGCTGAAACCCAGCCAGCACAGTAACTAGGAGGGAAAAGAACACCTTTTGCTCTGCACAAAGTCACAACCCACTAAGTAAGTGTGTCCATCGGACCATCTCTCTCCAGAGAGGCCACCTTCGTCCAACTGTCCACCCAGAGGGGCTGCTCTGACCCAATATTCATAAAGGCAAAAACATGGCCAAGCCTAAGTCCTGACTAATATACGTACACCGATCTCTCCTTTTTCTGGAGCACCCATGGCGACCGCTATGAAAACAGGAACAAGGGCCTGGAACTGGGCCCTGCCCAACTAATGTCAGAATCTCAGCCAATTCCTGACCTCTTCTGCCTGTGCCCTCCATCTCACCCACGCCCTGCCCACACCCCTGTCGGCCCTGGACCAGTGCCCTGAGCGATGGCCCTGCCCGGCCTGGAGGAGGAACCACAAAGCTGCAGCCCAGGGCTGCTCCCCGCCTTTGCTTCCTGTGCCTGCTGGGTGACTGTGAGAGGCATGTTCTCAAGAAACAAGGTTACAGAGGATGATCATCCCCAAAGGCACTTTTAGGGCCGTATTGGCTTCCAGCTGCCACTAAATGTGAAATGGGACTCCACAAGCCAAGTTCTATTCCAAAGTTTCAAACAAGCAAATGAGAAATGGGAGGGAGGATAAAAGACCTTCCTCCTCAGTCTGTTACGAGAACTACAAAATACAGTTCATGAAAGTGTCTGGCACAGAGCAAACCCGGAGGAAAAAGTCACCATTAAACACGGTGCATAATCCCATATCCACGCCGCCAGCATCCGGAAAGTCCTGGAAACCAAAAGTTTATTTTATAACCCATTTGGCAGCAAAACATGACCTGAATTGACCTGAGATGACTTATAACCTTATTTATGTCCCATTTAGTGTGAATATTCATACACTTCACTACAGAAATATTAAAATATTTACGTACAGGTGCTGTCCCAAACTGCCCCAGAGATATTTCATAACATATGGGATATGGATGCAAGCGCTCTGAAACCAAAAATCATTCATTCTGAAACATAGCTGGTTCCAAGGGTTTTGCATATACATTCCTAAATTGAAAGAGGTGGTGGTTTGCTGAATCAACCCAAGAACAGTCTTATATGTTAGATTTCAACTACATTTCCTAGGAGGTCTGAGCGCAGCAGTGGCTCAGCCCTGGGACAGGTCAGAATCAGTGTCCTGGGGCCCCACTGGGTGAGCACAGGGGGTGGGGAGGGAGGAGCTGAGAGGCTGAGCAGAGAGAGAATGTGGAGACAAGGCTGAGCGCAGTGGGCTCGCAGAGAACCCACACTGTCAGGCATATTCTTATAGCTGTTTAGTCACTTCTTTTCTCGATTTTCAAAGTGAGTCTAATTTTCAGTCCCAACACTGGCTCCCTCGAGTCTGGGCAAACTGCCATTGAATCACAAGGGCTACTCAAAGCCTTTTTTTTTTTTTTTTCTTTCAGGCTGTTGAAACATTACACTAAATAAGAGAATATTCTCCAGCTTCCCTCACTGCACCCTTCCCCACCCTTACCATCCATTAAAACGACACTCCATTCATTCCAAAAATATTCTACTCTTAGTGGATAACATGTATGCTATAAATAATAAATATGAGTATTAATGAAGCAGTAGCATGGGGAAAAGTGGAAAACTTTGAGAACTAAATCAAGTTGATGTTTCTGTTTATAGTACCATCCTTAGACCTAGACACAAGTGCTCCTGCCGCCTACCATGCCTTTTCGAGGGCCCTACTCTGGCCCTCTTCCAGCTGCACCCTACCCCATGGGACAGAGAGCTCACAAGGCCAAGGGCACGTGTGCACCAGAATCCATGCAACCTCTTCGAAAACCTACTCTAGGGACCCAGGATACCAGAAATCCTGCCCAAAGGAGCCCAAGGGTGGGCCACATCACTATCTGCAAGTGTGACAGGGAGACCACGCATGTTTGGCTAGGGGGACCCCCGACCTGTGTGCAATGCCCTTCTCAGTGCAGAATGGAGCCAACATGGGAAAACAAAAGGGTAAGTCCGTGCCAGCTCTCTCCTGTCGCCATGTTCTGTCACAGAACTCTGAGGAGTTGCAGAATTCAAACCCGGCCCACCAAACTATTATAAAAGCATATATGGCATTATCTATTGTCCCCTTCTTCTTGGTAGCAGAAATCCAGCCTTCTCCCTGCTCCCTTTCAGTTTCAGCTCAGCATATAGCTGCCTTCCCACAAACCACATTTCTCAGCCTCCCTTGCAGCTAGATGAGCCTGGTGACTAAGCTGCCGCCAACGGGAAGGCAAAAGACATCATGAATGAAGCCTCCCGGTCACACCCTTTAAAAAGGAAACTGCTTGTTTTTCATTTCCTCTCTTTCTCCTTTCCTTGGACTAGAACTTGGACATCAGGTTGTGGGGCCAGCCTTTACCACGAAGATGAGACAATGCTGAGTAACGGCAGAACAAGAAAGAAGGATTCAGGATCCCTAAGAGACTTTACGGAGAACAGCCACCAATGCCACCCATCAACTCTGAACTGTAAGGTTACAGAAAAAATATTTTTGACCTTATTTGAGTCACAGAATTTTAAGGTTTCTTTGGTTTGCCAGTTTAGCCTCTCTCTAATATGTTTTGCAAATGATCTAAACAAACTGATTGTAAATTAGATTTTTTTCTGGGGGCAGGGGTACACTAAGCATACAATATAAGTCAATGATTGATCCTAGACCAGAAAAAAAAATGGTAATACCAAGCCTTAGCAAGAATTTAAAAAGTGGGGAAAGGGAGGAGGGATTTCATATGGATATAGAGTTATTTTTTCAAAAATCCTACCCAAAAAATGTATCCCATAGTTAAACACACAAGAAAAAATAAACAAAAGAGTTCCACATGAGAATTAATCATAGCACCTAAAGGTCTGTAAAATGACCTGAAAATGTTCAGTCTATCTTAGAATGTCTTCTGACTAAATGTAAAAGAGCAGAAAATAAAAATTAAAAAAAACAAATTCTAGATATACTTAAGAAATAAAAATACAAATTTTGTTTGTGTTATATCATTCAAACTATTTTTACATGTTCATTTTAAAAGACTAGAAAGAATCCACCCACATTATAATACGTATTGGTGTGGTAGTAATAGCTAACATTTATTAAGTGCTGTTATGCACCCAAGTGCTTTACATATATTAGTTTATCTAATTTTTACAACACAAGGAAATAGGTACTATTACTATCCCCACTTTATTGATAAGGAAACTGAGGCACAGAGCTGCTTAGCAAATTGCCCAAGTTCACACAGCCAATAGGTGCTGACAATTACATTCAAAACCACACCATCTGGTAAATCTCTGAACCACTCCCTATGGTATCACCACAAGAGAGTGCTAATGAGAATTTTACAATGTGTAGGACTGTCTATTCTGCTTTTCAAATATTGTATAAAATAACAATATCATGCTACACTTCATACCTAACCCACTTTAGAGATAAAATGCTTATCCTCAATGCCATCCTATAATCCCAACAACAAGATTGCTTTAAAAGTCCAAGTGCACAGAATAATTGGGAAGGTGACAAGACCCCTGCAGACAAAACTGATACGACAGCAGTGAGGAAGAAGGTAATAGAATGCAACCCTTTGCTAGCATGGCTTTGACAATTAAGCTTGCACAGTTTGGTTCTCTGGAGCTTATATAGCGATCAGTGTGAGGTCATCCAGTCCACGCTCCTTACCTTACAAATCAATCAATCAATTGTGCAGAGACTGACTGATTTATTCAAGGTCACAAAGTTGGTTATTTGCAGAACTAAAACTAGAACCTAACTCCTCTCTGAGACTAACAGAAGTTCTTCCTTTTTAATAAGGCACCCGAGTTTTCTAGAATTTACCAACTGAAGCAGTGATATTAAATTATGGTCCAAAAACCATGGAGGACCCTCCGGTGCCTGGGATGGACCCGCCCCAAACCTTGCTTTATAGAAAGCTTCCCTCTGCCTGTCAGCCCTGCATTAAGGAGAGCAGCAATGCATTGTCACATTCCTAAAACTTGTTTTCAGAAAACTGCCAAGGCAAAAGGAAGTAAGGGAGGGAAGGGGGGAAGGAAGGAGGGAGAGAGGGCTCTAAATCACCTCAAAAGGGAAGGATTAGGGATCCTTACTTTCAAGAACCCTATACTTGGGCCCTTTTTGGCATGCTTAATCTGAAGAAAGCTTCTTACAACCAGAAGTCATCTCATAAAAAAAACTACACCATCATTTCATTAAATGAACATTTTCATGCCAAACAAAAAAAATGAACATACTCTCCGAATAAAGGACAATCTTGGAAAAGAAAAGGCAGTTGACAACCTTACACTGACATATACCTACATTACCTTGGCCTTAGACTTCTTATTTCATGCCTGACTGTTGAAAATATCAAGTGCTGCCAACCAGCATTTGGGAAACACAGTGTTAGACTAACTTAAAGCTCATCACTCAGTGCAAGAAAGATACAAATAAAGATTAAACTGTTATTTGTCTCAGGGATCACACATTTGTTGAAAGCAACAAAAAATGCAATTTGTTTACTCATATTATCTACTGAGTAGATACTATGTGTCAGGTACTGTTCTAGATACTAATGATTCAACGCAAACAAAAGGCCTGCCTTCATGGAGTTTATATTCTAGAGGAGAGAGACAGTCATCTGCACAGCAAACAAGTAAATGATGGAGGCGCTGCCCGCTGAAAAGTGCTGCGGAAAAAATAAAGCCAATTAAAGGGGGTGGGGAATGCTGACGGGAGGGTGTGCAGTTTTAATCAGATGGTCCAGCAAGTTGCACAGAGGAGGGAGTCAGCCAACCTGAGGCAGGAGGGGCCACCTTCCAGGATAAAGGCTGTCTCCACTGAGCAACGTAAGGCCAGGCAGCATTGCTCAGGGCCCAGTCGGTCACTGTCTTTAGCCTTTATTGTAAGTAAAATGAGGTCACTGCAGAATCCTGAACCTAGAGTGACCGGATGCACTTCTGTGCTGAGAAAGCTCCCTCTGCTGCTGGCTGAGACCCTCCTCGGTGGGACAAGGGGGAAGCAGGGAGACGCCTGTGGAGGTGACTGCAGAAATCCAGGCTGGGCCAGGGCAGGGGTGGTGGAGACGGTGAAATAAGACCAGATTCTGTGTAAACAATATGCAGAAAACAGAGCCAACAGTTTTTGCTGAGGGATTGGGTGTGGTTATAAGAGAAAGAAAGAACGACAAGGATGAGTCCAAAATTTCTGAGCGACTGGGAGAATCAGATTGCCTTTCAGAGAGATGGGCAAGTGTAATGCTTGAACCCAGGAGGCATGGAGGCTGGAAAGGAGCAGCCACCATACCCTGCTCGCTGCGCCATGTGTCATGCAGGGACTCAGCTCCTGCTCCCCACACAACAATGCAGGATACGGTGAGGCCAAAAAGGAACCCCCCCGGAGCCATAGGTAGGGGAGTCACACCACTATAGTCTCGCTGGCAGCCGGTGGGAGACACAGGAAGCAGAAGCCACAGGATGCACAATCCACCGTCCACTTCTCTGCCAACCAGCCCCACTTGCTAGCTACACCTGCGTTTGCTAGCTCAGCCACGGCAGTTATATTAGTAGCTAATGGCTAACTGCTTACAGCTGACGGCCATCTGCTACCCATGTGAGGCCAAGAGCTTGGAAACTGCTCTCTGGGACTCTGTCCCCACAGCAAGACTGTGGGATCAGGTATGATTTGAGTGGATAATAGGAGTTCAGATTTGAACACACAAATGGACAAGTGGAGATGTCAAGTGGGCCCTTAAAAATAAAAATATGCAGTTCGGCGGGAGAGACAGAAATCTGAATCCAATGTTCAGATGGCATTTAAAGCCAGGAGACTGGGGAGGTGTCAAAGGGAGGTCCAAGAACGATACCCTGGGCCCTCCCATGTCAGGAAGAAGAATCAGCAAAGGAGAATGAGTGGCAAACCGGGGAGTGTGGTGTGTCCTGGAAGCCAAGAGAAGAACGTACTTCCTGCAGGAGGGAATGATCAACGGTGCTGAAGCTACTGAGAAATGAAATTCCATGAGCACAGGGAACTGACCACTGGACTCAGCAGCCGGAAAGCCTGTCGTCACTTGGCCAAGAGCAATTTTAGTTGAATGGTAGGGGCTATGCCTGTTTAAAATGGTTTTAAGAGAGAATGAAAGGAGAGAAATTGCAACGGTGGGCATATAAAACCCTTTCGAGGAACTCCTTCAGAAAGGGAAAGGGTGAGAGCTGGAGAGAGAGGTGGGATCCAGAGAGAAGTTTTTTAAAAGAAAACCAATAGTTTGCAGGCTGATGAAAAGGACCTGCAAGCGAGGGGAAGAGTAGGGATGCAGAAGGGAGAGGGGAGACATCCTTGAGTCAGCAAGAGAAGATGAGATATCATGACACAGTTGGGGTGGCCTTGGGCAGGGGCTGGGTGAGGTAGATGTTTGAATTCCTCTTCAGTTGACTTCAATTTTCTTAGGACAAGGGTCGGCAAAGTCATCAGCCAAGAGTCATAACCGGGAGAAGGTACAAGGACAGAGAAGTCAGCATGAAATAATCATCTAGGACCGTGGGAGAGTGATTGCCAAGCAGCGTTAAGGTCTCACACACAATCACGAATTACACTGAGGCAAGGAATTAGGGTTCTGTGTTCTTCTCCAGCCACGTTCCTCAGCATGGAGGCTAGTACAGAATAGGTGGGGAGTTCGATTTAGCCAGGCATGGGCTTTGACACAGTGGTGACAATGCAAGGAAGGCAAGGGAATTGAAGGCATGAGCAAAAGAGTGATTGCAGTTGACCATGGAGTCTCAGTAAAGAGCAAAGACAGGACAGGGGGGAAGGGGATAGCATAATGGTCATAAGACCAACAGACGATGGACCCCACTGAAGACAGAGATTGCTAGAGTTATGACACAGGAGGGTGTGAACTGGAAGTAGAAAGCACAACATTTAACATGTATTAGGTTGGTGCAAAAATAATTGCGGTTTTTGCAATTTTTTTTAACCTTTTAAACTGCAATGACTTTGGCATCAACCTGCTAGATTATGGAGGGGCTGCAGTCATAAATGATGACATGGCTGGCCAAGAGAAGTTCGAAAACTGAGAGAGTAGAGTTAGAAGGACCATCTCTGTTCACAGTGAAATCACTAAAACAGGAATAACTTTTAGACAGAGTGGCAGTGAACCAGGAACAAAAATCACAGAGAAAGCAGAGTAATGGTAGGACAGAGTGGCATTTCGACAATAAGGTTGAGCTGATGATACAATTAGATGACATGAGAGAAGCTGGGTGGGGGGTGGGGGATGTGGTGGGGGCCGGTGCTGGTCTAGATGTGAAATGAGGAGCAAGGGGAAAAAGCACGACTGGTCTCTGGGAGTAAGAGGCAGGTGGGACAAAAGAAGTACCTGAAAGGCCCTGGGGAGCAGGGTCCTCAGGTGAGAACCACCACTCTTCTTCCATGGCTATGGGAGAGACTGACTGGCCTATTTTCAAGTGACAGACATATCAACATTTTTTAAAAAAAGAAATTACCTTTGATGTTAGAAAAAATAAAGCAGGTGATACCCACTCCACCTGCGCCTGATGAAACACAAGTTCCACTAATTTTTAAAAAAAAATTTGAAGCAGACTGTTAATTAGTAATTCATGTCTGATTATTTGCCACTTTTAGCAACAAAAGGAAGAGATTCATCAACAAATAAAAATTCATTATATGCAAAACTGGGTCAAACATTATCAGAAAGTTTGCCCTTCAAACTTTGTGTCAACTCACCCTAATTCTAGCAATCAGGTGTTTTGTTCAAATAGCTATGAGACAATGAGGCAACATGAGGCCCAGAATTTGAGTAGTGGCAAGACTGTGGGACCCTAAATTCATGCCAGAGTATCAGAATGCCAATTTAATTTCCATCAGAAAAGACTGAAATACCAGGAGACACAACCCTACTACAATTCAACTTCTGGGTGGATCAGACCTCCTTTGAGAATATAAAGAAAACTGTAAACACTTTTCCCAGAAAATGTACAGAGGTACATACCAGTAGATAAAAAATCTGTACACATTGCAAGCATTTCTCAGTAAACCCACTCCCTCCCTCCCCAAGCCAACCAGGTGTGCTAGAATGACAGCTGCATGTCAGCCTCCTACGTAGGACTCTTGGACATAAAAGTATTAAAAATCAAAAACCACTTCTTAATTCCTCATCTTCCAGGGTCGGTCAAAAATCTCAGAAAATACAGAGAGGAAATTAAACAGCTCTTGATGAAATGTTGAGGAATTTTAAGAATATATTTCAAAGAGCTCCATGGATTACTGAGGAAAATAGTCAAGACTTCAGCTGCCAATGTTCAAAGATGTGATCCCAGCCCAGGCCACCCACTGTCCTGGGATGCATGTCCTACTGCCCCTGACAGAGGCAGAAATCAGAATGCAGACTTCCTCCCCTGCCACGATGTCCCATCGCATCTGTCTCCTACTTAAAGCTTTCCAGCTCTCCCTTTTCTCCATTCCAACCACCACGCCCTACTTCAGGCCAACAATATCTCTTACCCTTAGTCTGTGGCAGTCACACAGCGGCTCTCGAGGCCTCCAGCCACACCCCATCCACCACCCCAACCCAAGTCATCTCTTTTCCTGAAGAACAAATCCAATCAGATCAGCCCTCTGCCTAAGGCCTCTCGGAGGCAGAGAGGTCTCCCCACACCAGGTGAGGAAGAGGTGGGCATCTCTCCTGTTGCCAGAGAAAAACAAACAGTATGTGACCTGATATTAGAATTGGGCTTGATGGGAAGAGAGAGAGAGAGAGAGACAGAGAGAGACAGAGAGAGACAGAGAGAGACAGAGAGAGACAGAGAGAGACAGAGAGACAGAGACAGAGAGAGAGAGAGACAGAGAGAGAGAGACAGAGAGAGAGAGACAGAGAGACAGAGAGAGAGAGAGAGAGAGAGAGAGAGAGAGAGAGAGAGAGAGAGAGAGTTGGAGAAGTAATGTGGGAAGCACCTAGAAATTGGAAGGTTTTGTTTTGTTTTATGCTGAAGTTTGAAAAACTATGAAGTGTTTGAAGCATGCAAATACTTGTAGACAAGAGTAAAATGACACAGGACACAGCATGGTGGGTGGCGCCGTGGTACACTGGCCTTCCAGACAGAGGCAACACGCACACTCACTCCCCAGCAGCTCAAAGTGCTGGCAGCTGAGCTTTTGCATTTTTTTATGTCTTTATGAATACATAAACATTACCTAATAATTTTTGTAGGTATTTGGACTTAATATATGGTACCATTCAGTATGTTCTGCAGCTTGATTTTCATTTATACTCAAACCTGTTTTCAAGATTTACCTATGGTGACATAATTAGCTCTTTAAAATATGGTCTAAAACAACTATGCCAAAATATTGTTAGCTGAGAAATTTCTTCACAGGAGGGCACACATGTATTTGGTATATCACTTCCTGTACATTTATTTATATTAACTACTTCATTACTTTTTTTAATGACATTAAATTTAACATTTTAAATTAAAAAATAAAACATCCTTCAGAGGTACCCTTCGGATACAATCCAAATTCTTGATAGCGGCTTACAACCCTCTTCCTCAACTGGTCTCAGCTTAACTTTCCAGCCTGTATATTACTGCTCACATCTCTCTTGAACCACGTTGAATAAGTCACAGTTCTCACTTCCAAACCTCTGATATGCCACAGAGCCCCTCAGTCTTAACAGTCCTCCTCCCTCCAGCTCCCCACCCTCTCTCTAACTTGTATTCATTCTTCAGGTCTTAAGGTAGACATCCATTCTTCTAAGATGCTTTCCTGAGACCCCTAAGCATCAGCTAGCTACCCTTCCCATGAACTCACACAACATCCTGTGCTGTTTTACTTTTTCAAACTGTGTAAACTGCCTGTTGAATCCATTTACTTCAAAACTTGTGCAACTGCTTCTGTAGGGGAAAGATAGTTGACAGCTGGAAGAGTGTGTGATTCCCCCTGGGCCAATAATCCCAGTGCCTGACACATAGCAGAAGCAAGGTAACAAAATGCTATTAAAAACATCTTCGATCGATAGATAGATAGATAGATAGATAGATAGATAGATAGATAGATAGAGATAAACAGAGACAGACAAGTAAGTCCTTCTCTAATTATCTCCACTACTTAAGATAGAGCTGAATCTTAAAGAAAGCTAGATTCACAGCCAAGACAGCCAACTCAACTAGCCAAATCAAAAATGTAGGCATCACCAATGCACAGCCCAACAATGCAAAGTTTTCAAATAAGATCTTTTTTTTTTTTTCTTAATGGTCAAGGAAACCACAATTCTGAAGTACTGGCCTACGTACCAGAATTTATACGTTAGCCTGCAGAATATAAGGATTTGAAAGATAGAACTTAAAAACAATATGACAATAACAGCCTCTTCTTTCTCCTATTCCCAGACCTTCAAAGCAGAGCCTCGCATTAAGAAAAGCATTTTTGCCTGAATAATTATAATTTCTAAGCATCCCAACTTTACTGACTAAACTCCAATGACCTTTCCACCACTTACTGATTTCCAAAATGAAAGGTATTTCTCAGCATCTGCTCTTAATTTATTTTTAATCTGTACTATCTCTATCCTATCTGCAGCTGAAATTAGTAATATAGGATGAAATTATGTTCACAGCATCACATGAAACATTTCAGTCAATTAAAGTCCCTCGGAAATAGTTTTCCTGGCTCTTTTTGCATATAAATTGTCTTTTAGCTGCCCAAGGCTATTATCTTCACCTAAGATGAGATTAATATTACCTTTCTTTGCCATCTTTTCAAAGAACTTTCATATTATACTGAATAAACACAACTAAACTTTCTCTTTTCTCTCATTTTAATTAATCTACTTTTATCTGAAGCATGAGCTGTCTTTCAGAACACGTATACAGAGAGAAAATATCAATGCTATTGAAACTTAATTCAATTTAAACTTTCATAAATAAACTAACCAAGAGGCAATGAAAGAAAAATAGCAGTAGTGAACTTGACTAAGGTATAAAACTACCTTTAAAATATTAAGAAATTAATCAAGTTAAAAAAATTAATTCTGGAAGAAGAGCTTATAACTGAAATTGTTGAGAACATGAATTATAACATGATTTGAAAAATGGTATGCCTGATCTAAAAATATAAAACAAATTCCATGAAGGTAAATTTACATTATGGCTTTATATACGTTGTGACTAACTGCTAACCATCTTTCAAATCCTTTCCCCTAGTCCATCTCCACCTGTGCCATGCTGGTCCAAGCCGCCATAATCTCTAACCTCTGTTACATTTTCTCAGTTCTTATTTGCTCCCTTCATTCTACTCCCTTCTCCATTTATCTTTCACAGGGCCATCCGAGTTCTCTTTCTGAAAAAACAGTACTGAGCCAGTCATTAACCACTTAACATCCCAAAGTGACTCCCTACAGAGAAAAGATCACATCTCCTGTTCCAAACAAGCTTTCAAAACCTGGCCCCTCCCTCTCCCATCACCCAAAACACCCCCACCACACTCACCTACAAGCTACAGACTTGAAATGCATTGTTCTTTTCCACCAACCCAGAATGTCCTTCCCTCACTACGCACATGGCTGCCTCCAATGCATCTTTCAAAGCACACACCTCCATTCCCCCTCTCTTTGGGCTCTCTCTTCTCAGCCCCCTCATTCCCACCAAGACAAGCGCTTGTGCTTCCTCCTTCCGTGTTTCCACAGCATTGTGTACACTGCACTGTTGTTTTTTTGTGCAGCGATGCCTATGTATGCCTCTCTTCCCACGTCGCCTGAGAGCACCTTAAGAACACAGGCATGTCTTACCTCTGAGCCCATCATCCAGCACAAGGACTGAACAGCACCATTTGCTGAGGGAATAAGGTATGTATAGACGCAAGTCTGATTTCTTAACATGAAAGTGCACGGTAAGCCTTTATAGAGCACTTCGTGTTTGTGGAAACTAAGCTACAGGCTGGCATCAGAAAGTCAAATCAGGAAAGCATGTACGTATACACAAGCAAGAAGAGTCCAAAATAGAAATAAAGAGTGAACGAGAGGGAAAAATGGATGCTGGCTTGGTGATTGGAGAGTAGAATGCCTTGTGGCATTTATGCTGAAGTTTGAAGGATGGAGGTTTCAAAACTGGGGTAAGGGGTGGGGAGGGGAGAAGAACAATCAAGCACAGAAACCAACGTAAGCCATCTTCCCAAAGGCAAGAAAAGGACCATGGGCAGGTCCTCACACGGCTCCATTTGCCTCCTTCACTGGGGAAGGGAGGAGGGGCTCAAGACAGGATGGCATGGGACTTCCCTCATTGTTCATTTCAGCACGCATGCAAGTGGGTTCCCTTCTCTGAGCAACAGGCCTTGATGGAAGGTCCCCAGAATAAGATCTGTCCTACACTGACTGCTCAATAAGGCCGGCCTGAGAAAGAGCAAGGAAGTGCTTCTGTGGCCTCCAAATACCGACTCGCTTCTAACCGATAACAGGTTACATCTCTTGAAAAAGCACATGTAAGTTAAAATAATTCAAGTCTCTCTCATTTTTTGTATATGCACAATATTAACACAGAATTTAATATATGATTAAGGGTCCAATTTGTTACATGTTATAGAACTGGCCACTGATACTACATGTAAAAACACAAAAGTAAGTAAACATCTTCGTATTCTGCAGTACAACACTTTCTAAACACCTATAAAGGAACTACATAGGGTAACAGCGTAAACTAGAACACACATGGAGTTTTACTTGTGTGTGGCTACTGGGTAAGGCCATGAGCTTTCAACACCAAGTAAGACTCAGATTCATTCTCCCAGCTCTGAGTCAATACTTGCATTTTTAATTTTAAAAGATAATATGTTGTAAATCATAAACCTGATAAGGGGTTATGTTGGTTCACAACCGTGGGAGTTGCCTGGCTGAAATTTGAAACTGGCCCTGGTACACCGAGGGCAAGGAAAGACCAAGAAAGAGGCAGACCACCGCAGACTGGTAGGTGGCAGGTATCATAAGCAAGGGCACGTACATACGAGGCTCAGCTGGGCTGCTGCAAGACGAGGCGCTCTCAGCACCCGTCCACCAGAATCTTAAAGAGTTTACACAGAGGCCTTACTGGGGTTCACCCACATACACAAGTACAGTCCAGGTGGTTTCAATAACACGTCACTCTCTGAAGGCTGCATCCTTGAAGTGGCTCCCAGTGCGGGAACAGTGGGTGGACCATACATTCCAAAAACAGGGGCCAGGGGAAAGGAGCCTGTGATCGCCTGGGTCCAGCTTGAGGGTCACCTGGAAGTCATATCCTGTCAAGGACCTCCTCCAATGGGTCCTCCAAAACGCATAAAGAATAAATACAACTCAATAGCAAAAAAACAAACAATCTGATTTAAAAATGGGCAGAGGATCTGAATAGGTATTTATCCAAAGAAGACATAAATATGGTGAACAGGTACATGAAAAGGTGCATTACTAATCACCAGAGAAGAAAATGCAAATCAAAACCACAATCTGATAACACCTCACACCTGTAGAATAGCTATTATAAGAAATAACAAGTGTGGGCGAGAATGTGGAGAAAAGGGAACCCTTGTGCACTGTTGATGGGAATGGAAATTGGTGCAGTCACTATGGAAAACACATGAAGGATCTTCAAATACTTAAAAGCAGAACTACTATATGACCCAGCAATTCCACTTCTGGACATTTATCCAAAGAAAACGAAAACACTTAACTCAAAAAGGTACATGCACCCTCATGTTCATTGCAATGCTCTTTAAAATAGCCAAGCCATGAGAAGTAACCTAAGTGTCCATCAATGGATAAATGGATAAAGAAAATGTGAGATACACACACACACACAATGGAATATTATCCAGCCATAAAAAGGAGGAAATCTTGCCGTTTGCAATAACATGCATGGACCTTGAGGGCATTATGCCAAGTGAAATAAATCAGACAGAGAAAGACAAATACCATATGATCTCACCTATATGTGGAATCTAAAAAAGCTGAACTCATAGACACAGAAAATAGACTGTTAGTTGTCAGAGGTCAGGGGTGAGGGGTCAGCAAAATGGGTGAAGAGGGTCAAAAGGTACAAACTTTTTCCGTTACAAAACAAATAGATTATGTGATGTAATGTACATCATGGTAACTAAAGTTAATAATGCTGGTTTTCATATTTGAAGTTGCTAAAAGAATAGATCTTAAAAGTTCTCATCACAAGAAAAATGGATTTTAGTAAGTCAACTAGACTTACTGTGGTGATCATTCACACCATATACAAACATCAAATCATTACGTTATACACCTGTAACTAATATAATGTTATATGTCAATTACATCTCAATTTTTGAAACGACAATATAATTTTAAAACTGATAATGTAACCATTCACTTTGAAAAAATGGAACGTTTACAACTTAGAACCAAATTTTGTTTTTAAGTCTATTTGTTTTGGGGTAAATTTTACTGGTTTTATTTTGTGGTCTGTTAGTTGCACATAAATATAAAAAGGCTTCCTCCTAAGTCATTCATTAAAACTTACCCACATTTCCACACGGCCGACCTCTGAACAGAAATCTGTGCGCAACTAGAAATGATCTTCCCACTCAGGCCTTACCAGGCTGTCCTTTTCTAAGCCTCAATCTTTAAACTATCTCAGGAACAGGTCCCATTAAATTCTGAGACGTGATCTTAAATTCCACACAATGACATAAGGGGAAGCAATTATGTATCTTAAATCACCCTGATGCTTGTTTAATCAATGAAAAAATGAAGATCATTTCCTATATGTTCAAAAGAGGTTGAAGATTAGTGCTCCAAGACATTACTGCAAATAACTCAAGGACTACAAGAGATTGGGAGTTTGGTGTTTGGTTTAGTTTGCTGAAAACAATATAAGGACATCGCAAGATTTATAGACCTTTGGGGAACTTGCTATGATGATCCATAAGTCACTTAAATCCTGGTTTATCACTGACATAAACATCATTATTCATCTTTTAAAATTCTCTGATTTTAAAAGAATGGTAAGCAAATGATTTTATATCAAAAGAAAATGTAGTTACAGAAAATACAAGTACTAGATATCACCTATTTAAAATTACAAAAATAGGGAGGCAAATAAATATGTAATGCTTTTCTGTAATCTTCAAGAAGAAACCCCGCATAATGTTGTGTTTTATATACTTTATAGCATATCTTAGAAATCATCCTTTATCGATACAAAAAGAACTCGTGGTGTTTCATTACAAAGTATTCCATTGTATGAATAAATTATAACAACTAAAAAGAAGAAAAAAATGAAAACTAGCATAAAGGATGGATGTGAGGGTTTTTTCCACACCGTGAGTCAAAGACACATCTATCTTGGAAATAATTTCTTAGAAAATATACATGGTAAGTTTTTGTGATGAATTGTTCCAAGTATTCCATGAAAGAATTCAGCACATGACTTTAGTCTCACGGCAGGAAAAAGTTAAATATAATGAGGGGAAGACAAAGGACCTCAATGAAGAAATATTTCGGTGCTGAATATTTTGGTATGATCTGACTCAATGGGCCATAAGAAATGCACCAACAAGTTTCATCCCTCTCCTGACCCACTTTCCACGGTTTTACCTTTGCTCAGCACAACCCAACTGTTCAAAATACAAGACAAAACAAAAACAAAAAAATGTCCAATACCAAGATAGCTTTTACCTTTTTAAATTGTTTAAAGGGAAATGTTTACAAGTGAAATAGTCTTCAACGTTTAACTAGAGCTCTCCTTTTCCTCTGAAATGCGCAGACCACTTTCTCTTTCTTTCCAGGAGTCTTAAGCCTGCCTCCTTTGTCCCTAAATCAATGGCACTACACAGAATAACCCATGGAGCTTGTGAAAACTCCAGATGCTGGGACCCTACCCATATGACTGAATCAGAATCCCAAAGGTGGTTCTGACATGCAGCCTGAGTTAGGAACTCCATATAGGATGAGCCCAAAACCCAACTTTCAGAATAAAAGCATATGCATACATCTATGTAAGTACTCAGTTAATGTTGACATGATTCACACAGGCCTATGAGGAGCCAGAGAACAAATCAATTAGTATCAACCTCAACATACTACGCACCCCCCACCCCAGTCTTCGTCACATAAAGATCACACCAAAATCTTAATTAGAAAATGGAACAGAAGGAATTTTCAAGTATTAAAACTATGGAATTAGAGACCATGTATACATGATACTTTTGCAACTACCATAGCTGTATTTGTTGCAAAATTGTGCCACTTTAGAGATACAAAGTGATATATTTTTTATTGGATTCCCAGCTACATCAGAAATGTCCTTATGTGTTTTTTTCTGCTCTTTGAAAAAAAAATTTGGTTACATAAGTAAACGCTTAAAGTGTTGAACTTTATAGAAATCATAATAACTAGCCAGCCGCCCACCCACCAAAAAAAAGTTCATTCGAAAGTATTCACCTATGAAATGTTATTTTCCTACTTTACATTTTGGGCTCAACAACTGTGACAGACAGGATTTTTTTTTTTTTTTTTTTTTTTTTTTGAAGTTCTCAAAACCGATGTGAGGTTTTACCACCCAAA
Source organism: Rhinolophus sinicus (assembly GCF_057876585.1). Classification (NCBI taxonomy): domain Eukaryota; kingdom Metazoa; phylum Chordata; class Mammalia; order Chiroptera; family Rhinolophidae; genus Rhinolophus; species Rhinolophus sinicus. The sequence goes on from NC_142502.1 coordinate 19,202,752, forward strand.
CCTTAACCTTAGCTGCCAAATGAGCATGCACAAACTATTCCCCTTATTAACTAGTCCAGGAGTACAAGCTTCTGATAGAGCAGCCCCACAGGATGTTAATAAACTTCAGGTATTTGCTAGTTCAAAGGCTACATGGGAGCCTCCTGCAGGTGACATGCAAATTCAGGGGCAGATAAAGCAAAAGTGAAAGAGCTGAATCTGGCTTAGATTTCTCAGTCCACAAGCCATCGACTCGAGAGAAATAGATATGTATTTAAAAACTCTCACTGACTCACATTTCAAATACTAAATTGAGTGTATTTATTATGATACAGTTATGGCAAAAAATAATAATAACCTAGAAAATATCTCTGTCTCCACACACAGCTTAAGGAGAGACAAAAAAAAAAAATCTAGCCAATGCATCTGAAACCACCTGAGTACCCTTTCACAATTAAATTTTAACTAATATTTACAACTGCTTCAATGACCTTACATGTTCCCTTGTTCCCAGCAAATCATCATATCAGCATCTAGTTCAACTTCTGGCCTCAAATAAGGTTCAATAAAATTGAGTTTTCCATCCTGTCTATATAATTAATGTACTTCCAACGCTTAGAACATTCTCAGCAATTCACGTTTTCCAATCGTGGATGGATCACCTACCGAGCTTTCACAACCACAGTAACAAGTCATGAGAATCGCATTAGCATAGCAAACTTTGCTATGACTGCACTATTACAGCATAATGAGGCTAACAACACGGAGAAGATTTTTACATGCATTACAAGAATAGCTGTTCAACTCTGTCCGAGTTGAATTTCCATCAGGGTTACTTGTCCCTCTCCACAAATCCCCAGGGCTCATGGAAAAAACCAAACCTGCTCAAAGACCGTCCTTCAAAGCACAGGTATTCCAGCCAAGTAAGCTTCAGGAAATAAAAAAGAAGAAGAAGATGGAGAACAAGAAAAATAAGAAATATTTGTCAGTCTCTTATGCTCCTTAGAAAAATCCCCTCACAGATAATTCTTTAAATGAAAGAGAAAGAAGCAGACCAATGGTTCTCTGAAATACAACTTAACCACTGTCCTTAGGAAAGAAAGGCCTCTGAAAGATAAACAAATAAGGTAATCTTCCTCATAACTTTCATAAAACTGAATCTTGCTAAGAAAGTTTACTTTGTTGCAAATATAGCATCTTTTTTTAGGAGGCTTGCTTTAAATGTAACCAAGTATAATATTCCATCTTAAATAATTCAATTTATTTTTATTTCACTGGCCTCTCTTTGCTTCCTTCCCCCTTCCCCCACCTCTTACCAACTCTTTCAATCCCACAGATACCCATCTGGGCATCAGACCAAGACTGAAACTTTGCCAAATCGCAGTGCATCTGAAATCCACTACCTTTTTTCATCAGCCAGTGAAAACCCTTGAGCGGCAGTTGAAGGAAAAGAGAAAAGGGAATTCACGTCAGAAACAGATTATCAATTTCTCTACCTTCCACCCAAAGGACTGCTTGTCTTCTGGTATTTTCCCCTTTGCTACCTCTTGACAGAGGCCAGGGAAGCAGGACAGTCTGGGAGCAGCAGGCCATGTCTCCGCCAATCAGTCCTCCCTAGGAAGGGGCTAGGATGCCAAAGGGGGGGTCTAGACAAGCTCGACCTCACAGCCCAGGGTTCCAACCTTGGTAACCATAAAGAAAAAGGCCGAGGGATGTGTAAATCCAATTAAAACCGTGAAAAATTTGAAAGCAATAGATTTAGGCATAGAATGAAGACGAATCATCTAATAGCAATGGATTTTAGGCATAACACAAAGAAGACTCCTCCAATAACAACGGAATAATCTACCTTGTAAATGAGAAGGCCCCCGCACTATGTAGAGGTCGAATGCAGTTTCTGGAGTCAGGTCACCTGAGTTCTAATCCCAAGTCTGGCACTTTCTAGCTCTGTAGCCTTTTTCATTGAATAAACATTCATTGCTCACCTCCTAAGAGCTAGGCACTGGGTTTGTTGCCAGGGACATATTGGTTCCTACTCCTGTAGAATTAAATTCTAGTGGGAAGGCCATTAACAAACACACAAAACAAGACAAATGCTAGATAGCAACAAGAACACAGACGGAACTTAAATACAGTGATGCAGCTACTGTATTGGGAGAGCTACTTTCCAAAGAGCTTTCTGGGAGGATCTCTCAGAGACGCCATGTAAGCCTAGATCTCAATGACAAGAAGGAGCTCATCACACAAAGACAGAGGTCAGAGGCACGTACAAAGGCCCTGAGGCAGGCACCACTGGGCCTTTGGAGACAGAGAAGGAAGGCCAGTGTGGCAAATTACTTCTGTGTGGCTCACATTTGTAACCTGTGAAATAGTGGCTGCAAGGATGAAACTCTGAGGCATCATATCTGTACACAGTCTATGTTCAGTAAATGGAAGCAGCTAGAATCAGCACCATCATCATCACCAGTGGGATCCCATCACTGGGGATGTTCAAGCAGAGCCTGGGAAACTACCTCACAGGTGTGACCAAGTTATATGGCCTCTAAGGTTCCCTCAGCAATTAGATCCCAGGATTGGACAAGATGAAGAGAAAAAAATGATACAACTATCACATGCAGGCTTCCTGCCCACGGTCTTTTAAGAACACATTGAATCATGTAACAATGTGGAGCTTACATGACTAATTCGTTCAATGAATGGCCCTTTCCCATCTGAGAGTCTGTGATTCGAATCCCCAAAGTGTCAAACTCCCCACCTGTAGGCAGTTGGTACACTGTCTTTAGCCTTGAGCTCTAGCCTCATTAGGGGGGTCTGGCTTAAAACCTACCACAACAGCACTGAGAAGAACAGAAAAGGATGACTTGTTCTATACTAGCTGTAACCGTGTGTTAGCTATTGACAGACTAAAGTAACAAGGAGCATATTCTTTGATTGACATGCATCACAAACTATTTTATCATGTCACGTTTAAAATGTTCCAAGACGAAATTTATACATCATAGATTCCACTGGCAATATAGTTCACTTCAAAAAAAAATCTATTTCTTGGCCTACCAGTACTCTCTCAAAATATTTACTAACTTGTTAAGCTTTCTGAAGCCCCCTAATTCGGGCTGTCAAAGATGTAGCCATTGATGACAAACTTGACATAGGTGTCTTTGAGTTAGGGAAAGGAAGGTCTCTTTTACCCCACCCCAAGCTCTTAGTCATTAAAGGTCATATTCTTTCAAGTTCTTTTCTAAAATTCACTCAAGTCCAAGGCAAATATACTAAAACCATAAAGAAATGTAAGGCTTTATATATTCATGAAACTATTTTATCACCTACCCTTGAAAATTTCATTTCTGTTTAGATGGTGGAAATGACTTTTAAAAATTTTTTAAACCTCACATACATCATAAAGCAAGTTGATATTGAATGAGGGCAACATAAACAATCCCAATAACGTAACGTATTGCACAAATACTTTTATTATGCCAGGCTTTTAACCTGTCCAAACTCAAGGAGGGGGGAGAAGAGAAGAACCTTCATAAACCAAGAAATTAAACTTATCAATATACTCTCAACATTAGTTTTTTTCCATCCTAATCTTTGCTCCCTCCCCCATATCCAATACCCAAAAGGCAGAAACCTAGAAGAGCAGATTAGAAGCAAAGTTCTCCCATAGGAAAACATTCCTTTAAAACAATGACAAAGCAACAACTTCAGCATAAAACATGTCTACGGAGGATCTTTGAAAATATGCATTATATGTAGATAATTCCTGTGATGTAATCTGAACTAAAAATCCCTTTTCAATATGCACATTTTGGCATACCATGAAACGTTACCACTGTGTACTAATATTTACCTTAAAAGAATCAAAACTGTGCCTTCCAGAAAGCCAAGATTGGGACTAATAGGCCCATTCAAATCCAAATTTATCTACTGGCTTTTGCAACATAACCCAGCCAAAAGAATGTGATTCATATCTCAGCTATGCAACAGCTAACTTTTCAATGTGTTTTGAAGTAAGTGCCACCAAAAAAAAAAAAAAAAAAGTAACAGTCATAGCTTTGGCATTAAAACACTAAGCAATTTGAGAATCTTTAGAAATATAAGAACTAAGTAATACAGGCTCATTGAAGAACTTTAGAAAATACATATGAGCAAAAAGAGAAAAATAATAATCCCAAAATGCCAAGATGACCACTTGTAACACTTGAGTGTACACCCTGCTAAATTGTTTTGAAAAACTGATTTTCACATAAATGACTTCATATTGCACATATTTACTTAATAATATCAATATTTCTATGCTTCTATACACACATCAATAACATTTTTATGAATGTATAATCTTCTACTTTATGGATATAACCTTATGCAATTAGCTCCACTGATATTCTATATGATCTCTTTAGATGCCCTACACTAAAGGAAAAGAGTAGGTTAACCACTATTTCAAAAAGTTATTTATCTATGCCATTCTTTTTTAATTACACATTAGAACTTGTGTTCTTTTCAAAATACTTTGGGAAATTAGGACTTAACTAATCCTCCATACTGGATTTTTATGGTGATTCCAATTTTTTTTCCATTATGAAAATGCTGTGATCAACTTATTGCTTGTACATTTCTGTGAGTTCCCTAGGGAAAAACTCTAAAAAGAGAGTTACTGGGCCAATCGGTATACCTATGTTAAAAACGTGACACTTTCTGCCCAATAGTGTATGATGGTGTATGAGAACTGTCAGTCTTTTTAAATGATAATTTAAGGAATAGTTTGGAAGATATGAGTATGCATCATATATACCCAGGATTTTTAAACTTACATAATTACTTTTTTTACTGACATAAAGTGCATAGTTATAAATATCAAAGGCTATACTGTAATGGAGGTTGATTCAGAAAACCATTTACGAATAGACCTCCGCACAATTTATAGAACATCCATATATATTGAATTGTCTTGCTTTCATTTTCCTCTTTGTTACAGTTACACAGTTCTGGATATACATTCAATACTCTTAAGAAGATATTAATAATCCCTTATATCTACATAGTACTTTATATTACTAAAGCATGTAAAACAAAAAGAATTTTAGTGGAATAAAACATCCTCAGAGCAATCTTTAAAACAGGATATTAAGCTATACCCCCAAAAGATCCTTCAAGCTACGCAATAGTAACTACATATTTAGAGCCAAGACTGTAATAAGCAAAATCATTACCAATCAACTAATACCAGTATCATGGAGAGAAATGTGTGTCCTAAATGTATATCTCTATTAATTTAGCACTTATTTTTGGTGCATATTTCTGCAGTTCCAAATAATAAAAAATAAGCTCCTGACATAATATAAAGATGGCGCAGAGCAAAACAAGCTGTAGGTTCCTTTCCTTGTTTTTAAAAGTGGCACTGGTTGTAATTTCATATCTCAGAGTAACTCTCAAAGTTACTTAAGTATAGTGTTCACACCCAGGGTGGAGTGCTGTGTAATTTTCAAAGCTCAGAAAGGCTCTGCCTGCTCAAAAATACCTCCCCTCAGAGCCTGTCTCAGAATCATATTTGAAGCTTTTCAGAAACACACAAATTTTTGTCTGGAGAAGAGCCAGTGCATCTGCATTTTTTTTTAAGAAGCTCCCCAGTTGATTTATTTGAACAGTCAGAATAGAAAAGCACTCAGTTATATAAAAAAGACTGGGGACGGGAGAGTGGTATCCTTAGGTCCCCAATTTAAATGTTCATACAAAACCCATTAATTTGTCCTAGTCTAGTTTATTAGATTACCCAGGTGAAAACTGTACCTTGAGAGGTTCACAAGAAGTTTCAAAAATGGAAGCAAAGCTGGGACACCTGTTGGCCTAGCCCTGGCCACCAAAAGAGATGGGGGTGAGGACAGGTGGTCATAAAGCAAAACTCAGGAAGATCCATCCTGCCAGAAACCATGGTACTTCCTACTTTAAGCATATAATCCCTTCAACTTCATAAAACAGGCTGAAAAGGAAAAAAACAAATGCCCAGCTGTATTTTTGTGTTGAAAGGGGGTCGTGTTACAAACGAACAGCATCCAACTACAAGTAACAGTCTCACCATCACCACGCGATCCCAATCAACACATGATAAGAGGAAATGGGGTGGAGAAATTAAGAGGGATACTCAGAGACATTATATTCCCTTTTACAATATGATGCTCATTTGTCAGAATTAGGTTTCTCAAAAGAAGTTTCTCTCACAAGAACGGTATAAAACAAGCCAAACAAACAAACAAACAAACAAACACCTACGTCTTCTAAGTAGTTTACGCATAAAAATCTGCCATTTTCTTAAGCTGCCATTACCTACCAGATCTGGACTTAATGATGTCACTGAACTCGTTCTGCCCATCATCAGGCCTGGCTTCGTGCTCTCCGTACTTGGCCATCTTTGCTGGGTTTCGATATATCCAAAGACTTCACTAAATCCTCTTTTTTAAGACTGTCAATTTTCTATAATGCTCCAGTTTGACATCAATAGCTAAAGAAAAAAGAGAAAGTATTGACTTGAAAATATATATATACACACACACACATATATACATATATTATTTAATATAGTCATATATAGTTACATATAGTACCCATTCATTCAACAAATATTTATTCAGTGCCTACCATGTATAAGGCACTGATCTGAACAACGGGGATAAGACTATCAAAAAAAGATCACAGCCCCTCTGCCATTATGAACTTTATAGACACAAAGCAGTTAATTATACAATAAATTATTTCTGATAGGCTACAAACATACAAAGGAGAAGCATAGAGTAATATCACCATATAGTGAAGAAATTTGACCTGCTCTGGGCAATTAAAGAAGGCTTTTCTTGAAGGAATGACATTTGAGTCAAGCCTTCAAGGATGAGAATTCAGAATTTAGGTAATCCTTGATTGAATGCAGAATTTTTTAAAATAGATATTTTGGGATAATTTGAAAAGTCTGAATTTGGGCTGTATATTAGACACTATTATTCTATCAGTATTAAACTTCTTTAATATTGGTTAATAGTTTTGTCATTATGCAAAGAAATGTCTGATGGTAGGAGACACGTGATGAAATATTTAGCAATGAATTGTGATAATATCTTCAACTTAAGTTCAAGCAGGACAGCATATATCTGTCTATTTATTTATGCATGTCTATCTGCCTATCTATATCTGTTTCTGTACTTATGTATACAGATATACAGAGAGAGAGACAGAGAGAGACAGAGAGCAAGAACTTTGGAAAATGCTAAGTGGGAAATGTAGTTAAAGAGCATATATATAGGTGTTTAGTCTTCTATTCTTCCTAGTGTAATATTACAGGCAGGAAATGATTGTGGCCGAAACAACAGTAGATGGAAAGAAATGGGTGGATATGTGGGACATTTCAATATTAAATAAAGAAGGTCAATAGGATTTGGGAACTGGTTGGATATGAGACAAAATGATTGCCCAATTTAGGCAATTGAGTAGATGGTGAGTCATTCACTGAGCTGGGGAGTAATGAAGCATAAGCCACCAGAGGAAGAAATAATGAATGTAGTTTGGATTTGCTGAGTTTGAGGTGCTTCTGAAACATGTAAATGGAAATAACAAAAAGGCAGATGGATATACAGGTCTGATCTCAGGAATGGTCTAGATTAGACATAAATCTGGGTAGTTATATGTTATATCATTGACACATTTTATTCTAGAAGGTACATCACATGAATTCTGCTGAGTATAGCTATAATTCAATAAAATAATTTTAATCTTTGGTAGTTAGTCAGAGCATCTTTAGAAATTAAAGAATTGAGAATTCTATCCTGCAATACTTACTACCTTTTCTTTAAGAATGTCAGAGCACTGCATGGCCTGAATACTTTCTGAAACACACTGCCCCAAAAACCCAGACAGAATCAGAATTCAATTTTAAGTTCAGGGACTTGGCTCTATCCTAAGTGCCCCTTCTGCGGACTGCAAATGCCAATTAAATACATTAAATAATTGCTTAATTGGGAATATAACAGTCAACACATCCAAATATTAATCTGGGAATAATGGATATTAATTCACATATTACAACATGTATCAGAACCAGAGTTTACTGCTAGGTAGAATTAGACAAGCCAATTCTTAAAGGACACACCATATGGTATTATTTTATATTTCATTTTGTATATTTATGTAATATTCAGTATTTTATGTTTTCTGATATATAATATTCAAGGAAACACCATGTTATTTTATAATAATACAAATATACGTAATACATAATTACTATTATATTATTTTCCTGATCAGTCAGGAAAAGGGTGTGTTCTAATAAAAAAAGGTCAAAATTACCTTAGAAAAAGATTTTAAGTGTTAAAGAGTTTGAGGCAGATGAAAACTGTGGCAGATTTCTAAAACTTCGGGAATAATTTCCTCTCCAATAGGGAGGAATATATGGATTAGATTATATGTCTGCCAAATTTTATGACTATAAAGAACTTTTTCATGTTTTATATTGCTCTATTACTGTTAAGACTTTAG